>NC_056450.1:43742994-43797994 GCF_018296145.1 Oncorhynchus tshawytscha
GTATGATGCTGGTTATTCATCAGTCAGCATGATGCTGGTTATTCATCAGTCAGCATGATGCTGGTTATTCAAATCAAATCAAATCAAATTTTATTTGTCACATACACTTGGTTAGCAGATGTTAATGCGAGTGTAGCGAAATGCTTGTGCTTCTAGTTCCGACAATGCAGTAATAACGAACAAGTAATCTAACTAACAATTCCAAAAAAAACTACTGTCATACACAGTGTAAGGGGATAAAGAATATGTACATAAGGATATATGAATGAGTGATGGTACAGAGCGGCATAGGCAAGATACAGTAGATGGTATTGAGTACAGTATATACATATGAGATGAGTATGTAAACAAAGTGGCATAGTTAAAGTGGCTAGTGATACATGTATTACATAAGGATGCAGTCGATGATATAGAGTACAGTATCAACGTATGCATATGAGATGAATAATGTAGGGTAAGTAACATTATATAAGGTAGCATTGTTTAAAGTGGCTAGTGATATATTTACATCATTTCCCATCAATTCCCATGATTAAAGTGGCTGGAGTAGAGTCAGTGTCATTGACAGTGTGTTGGCAGTAGCCACTCAATGTTAGTGGTGGCTGTTTAACAGTCTGATGGCCTTGAGATAGAAGCTGTTTTTCAGTCTCTCGGTCCCAGCTTTGATGCACCTGTACTGACCTCGCCTTCTGGATGACAGCGGGGTGAACAGGCAGTGGCTCGGTGGTTGATGTCCTTGATGATCTTTATGGCCTTCCTGTAGCATTGGGTGGTGTAGGTGTCCTGGAGGGCAGGTAGTTTGCCCCCGGTGATGCGTTGTGCAGACCTCACTACCCTCTGGAGAGCCTTACGGTTGAGGGCGGTGCAGTTGCCATACCAGGCGGTGATACAGCCCGACAGAATGCTCTCGATTGTGCATCTGTAGAAGTTTGTGAGTGCTTTTGGTGACAAGCCGAATTTCTTCAGCCTCCTGAGGTTGAAGAGGCGCTGCTGCGCCTTCCTCACGATGCTGTCTGTGTGAGTGGACCAATTCAGTTTGTCTGTGATGTGTATGCCGAGGAACTTAAAACTTGCTACCCTCTCCACTACTGTTCCATCGATGTGGATGGGGGGGTGTTCCCTCTGCTGTTTTCTGAAGTCCACAATCATCTCCTTAGTTTTGTTGACGTTGAGTGTGAGGTTATTTTCCTGACACCACACTCCGAGGGCCCTCACCTCCTCCCTGTAGGCCGTCTCGTCGTTGTTGGTAATCAAGCCTACCACTGTTGTGTCGTCCGCAAACTTGATGATTGAGTTGGAGGCGTGCGTGGCCACGCAGTCGTGGGTGAACAGGGAGTACAGGAGAGGGCTCAGAACGCACCCTTGTGGGGCCCCAGTGTTGAGGATCAGCGGGGAGGAGATGTTGTTGCCTACCCTCACCACCTGGGGGCGGCCCGTCAGGAAGTCCAGTACCCAGTTGCACAGGGCGGGGTCGAGACCCAGGGTCTCGAGCTTGATGACGAGCTTGGAGGGGACTATGGTGTTAAATGCCGAGCTGTAGTCGATGAACAGCATTCTCACATAGGTATTCCTCTTGTCCAGATGGGTTAGGGCAGTGTGCAGTGTGGTTGAGATTGCATCGTCTGTGGACCTATTCATCAGTCAGCATGATGCTGGTTATTCATCAGTCAGCATGATGCTGGTTATTCATCAGTCAGCATGATGCTGGTTATTCACCAGTCAGCATGATGCTGGTTATTCACCAGTCAGCAGTATGATGCTGGTTATTTCAGTCCAGTCAGTCAGTATGATGCTGGTTATTCAGTCAGTCAGCATGATGCTGGTTATTCACCAGTCAGCAGTATGATGCTGGTTATTCATCAGTCAGTATGAGTCAGCATGATGCTGGTTATTCTGTAACCTTCCAGTCAGCATGATGCTGGTTATTCATCAGTCAGTATGATGCTGGTTATTCATCAGTCAGCATGGTGCTGGTTATTCACTTGTAACCTTCATCAGTCAGTATGATGCTGGTTATTCACAAAAATGCTTGTGTGTGTTAATTGTAAATGTATTTTTTAAATTACAAAATGTAAATGATTTAATCAGGTTGTTATTTAAATCCTAACTGCTGCTCTGTTTTTATTCGTCTCCCCACAGAGAAGCCCCGCCCCCCGTCACGGGTGCAGCTGGTGAGAGCCAACACCAGTAGCCTGGAGGTGAGCTGGGGGGCGGTACCTACTGCAGACACCTACCTGTTGCAGCTGCAGAAGTACGATATCCCCCCCGCCCCGGCCGCCACCACGCCCGGCGTCAGCCCCGCGACGCCACTGCCGGTCAATTCCTCCCCCAAAAGCCCCGTCTCGGCCTCGGCAGTGTCCGCCCAGGGCCACCCTCTCCAGGGCATCACCCTGGTTCCCTCCATGCCTGGGAGTCCAGTTCCTGCTCGCGGACCAGGTAACCGCTACTTACACGACAGTTTTTAGGCTGTTACTGTAATATTTTAAATGCTGTAGTTTCATTTCTCTGTAACTTTTCAAAAATAAGTAGATTGTAAAGGCTATGGTGAAGGAAAATACATGCTGTCTAAACGATCTGTTTTTTAAATTATTTTTATTATTATTATTATATATATATTTTTTTACATCAAAATCAAATGGTATCTTTCCAGATCAGCAACCTTCTAAACAGGGTTTTATTGTTTCTCCTCTTCAGCTATTCTTAAGGTGTCTGCTCCCCATTCCACCACAGGCGCCTCCATCGTCACGGTGAGACAGGCCAACCAGGGCGGGAAATCCCCTGTCATGGTTACATCACTTCCTGCTGGGGTCCGAATGGTGGTGCCGGCCCAGGTCGCACAGGGAACCGTATGAATAAATAAATACATTTATGGTCTGAGTTCTGGTCAAATGTAGTGCACTGTGTAGGGTTCCTTCTGGTTCCATCTGACAGGGTTCCATCTGACAGGGTTCCATCTGACAGGGTTCCATCTGGTTCCATCTGACAGGGTTCCATCTGACAGGGTTCCTTCTGGTTCCATCTGACAGGGTTCCATCTGACAGGGTTCCTTCTGGTTCCATCTGACAGGGTTCCTTCTGGTTCCATCTGACAGGGTTCCATCTGACAGGGTTCCTTCTGGTTCCATCTGACAGGGTTCCATCTGTTTCCATCTGACATTTAACCCGTCAAATAATGGATTAAGACTGAAGAATTTGCACAAAATTGGCTCGTTTTTGTATATATGTATTTTTTTAAAGGTTATTTCGGTGTCCTCACTCTGTTGTCTCTGTGGGCCTATTCCTATCTGCTTCCTCCTTCTCAGCCAATGGGCAGCAGCCCTCAGATGAGTGGCATGGCTGCGTTGGCTGCAGCAGCTGCGGCCACTCAGAAGATCCCGCCCTCCACGGCCACCATGCAGCTGCCAGCCGGTGCCACCATAGTCAAGACAGTAGCCATGAGCCCTGGCGCACAGACTGTCAAAGTAGCTTCGCCTGTTATCGTAAGAGATCCTGCTTGGACTAATACTAACACACTCTCCATGTAAACCTCAGCTGTCAATTATAAAGTCAGCTGGCTGGCCCACTAGAGCGATTTTGTAGGAGGGATGTGGATATTTGATCAATATCCACACTACCTACCGTACCACTTTGAATGAAGCAACCATTTTATTCTAAGTGCTATAGGAATGTATTCTGAAGGGAATTATTAACACAACATGTAAAGTGTTGGTCACATGATTCATGAGCTGAAAGAAAAGATCCCAGGAATGTTCCATTATGAACAAAAAAGCTTATTTCTCTCAAATTTTGTGCACAAATTTGTTTATATCCCTGTCGGTGAGTATTTCTCCTTTGCTAAAATAATCCATCCACCTGACAGGTGTGGCATATCAAGAAGCTGATTGAACAGCATGATCATTACACAGGTGCACCTTGTGCTGGGGACAATAAAAGGCCACTCTAAAATTATTGTGATGTCATTGTGGGGTATTATGTGTAGATTGATGAGGAGAAAAAATATATTTTATCCATTTTAGAATAAGGTTGTAACGTGATAAAGTTTAGGGGTCTGAATACTTTCCGAACACACTGCATATACGAACTGTGTTGTGAGCATAATATTAGAGTACTTTGGGAAAAAAAAATATATTCAGTATTTGAAACAGGTCGTCCAGCCCATATGGGCTTTAAAGGCACTACTTACATAAAAATTAAAAAAAAACAGTAGATATTTGAAACCTGACTCTCACCCCCTCCATGTCTCGTTCCTTCTCTCAGATTAGTAACCCAGCTACTCGCATGCTGAAGACTGCTGCGGCTCAGGTGGGCACGTCAGGTGTTGCCACACCCGGAACGCCCAATCGGCCAATCATCACCGTGCACAAGTCTGGCACGGTGACAGTTGCCCAGCAACACCAGGTGGTTACCACGGTAGTGGGAGGAGTCACCAAGACCATCACTCTGGTTAAGAGTCCTCTCACTCTGGGGGGAGGTGGCACGCTGGTAAGATCTCACCTGACAGAGGCTGTTTAGTGGCCTTAGCAGGATCGCTAAGTTAGCCAGTGAACTCTGATAAATATGAATAACATAATAATTTTTTATAATTCAGTAGACACTTAAGATTTTCTGGTTCAGTTTCTATAATTGTGAGTTTCGACTCTTATTGAAATAGTCCATGCCAATTTTTTCAAGCATCATCATAAAAATGTATTTAAAACAAAACAACGTTTTAAGCCAGTCAGCTGACCAGCTTATTGACCCCTGGGTTTAGCAGGGACTCACTGCGTCTGTTTTGTGCCCCCGTTCTAAGCTGACCGCGGCCAACCAGGGTCAAAACAAAGTGATGTCTGGGAAGGACGTGCAGCATTGGGTTAGTAAGGATGTCTTCTGTTGTCTTTTACATGAACAGTCCATTCTCCCCTCACCTATTAAACATGTACAGTGGAACAGTCCATTCTCCCCTCACCTATTAAACATGTACAGTGGAACAGTCCATTATCCCCATGGGGGGGTCACATATTAAACATGTACAGTAGAACAGTCCATTATCCCCATGGGGGGGTCACATATTAAACATGTACAGTAGAACAGTCCATTATCCCCATGGGGGGGTCACATATTAAACATGTACAGTGGAACAGTCCATTCCCTCCATGGGGGGGGTTACATATTAAACATGTACAGTAGAACAGTCCATTATCCCCATGGGGGGGTCACATATTAAACATGTACAGTGGAACAGTCCATTATCCCCTCCATGGGGGGGGTCACATATTAAACATGTACAGTAGAACAGTCCATTATCCCCATGGGGGGGTCACATATTAAACATGTACAGTGGAACAGTCCATTATCCCCATGGGGGGGTCACATATTAAACATGTACAGTATAACAGTCCATTATCCCCATGGGGGGGGTCACATATTAAACATGTGGAACAGTCCATTCCCTCCATGGGGGGGTCACATATTAAACATGTACAGTGGAACAGTCCATTCCCTCCATTGGGGACTCACATATTAAATACAGTAGAACAGTCCTATCTGAATAAGTCACGTGGAAGCGTCATAGTGTCATGTGCTGCATTACATTAAATAGAAATAGACCTATGTTGATAGTAAAAGTCATGTGGTGTTAGACCAGTCTTTCCTCTGTGATCTGACGGTCTCTCCTATTTCCTGTTCTCTAGCTGTCTAACCTGTCCAACCTGGGGAAGGTGATGTCCGTGGTCCAGACCAAGCCTGGTCAGACAGGAGCGGTTACGGGACAGGCTGGCTCCAGCCTCCAGCACATCCTACAGGTCAGTAATACATTTAGTTGAGTTATACAGGACAGTGGTGCCTGTAGTTGTGTAACACGAGACAGTGGTGCCTGTAGTTGTGTAACACGAGACAGTGGTGCCTGTAGTTGTGGGACAGTGGTGCCTGTAGTTGTGGGACAGTGGTGCCTGTAGTTGTGTAATGCGGGACAGTGGTGCCTGTAGTTGTGTAATACGAGACAGTGGTGCCTGTAGTTGTGTAATACGAGACAGTGGTGCCTGTAGTTGTGTAATACGAGACAGTGGTGCCTGTAGTTGTGTAATACGAGACAGAGGTGCCTGTAGTTGTGTAATACGAGACAGTGGTGCCTGTAGTTGTGTAATACGAGACAGTGGTGCCTGTAGTTGTGGGACAGTGGTGCCTGTAGTTGTGTAATACGAGACAGTGGTGCCTGTAGTTGTGTAATACGAGACAGTGGTGCCTGTAGTTGTGTAATACGAGACAGTGGTGCCTGTAGTTGTGTAATACGAGACAGTGGTGCCTGTAGTTGTGTAATACGAGACAGTGGTGCCTGTAGTTGTGTAATACGAGACAGAGGTGCCTGTAGTTGTGTAATACGAGACAGTGGTGCCTGTAGTTGTGTAATACGAGACAGTGGTGCCTGTAGTTGTGTAATGTGAGACAGAGACAGTGGTGCCTGTAGTTGTGGGACAGTGGTGCCTGTAGTTGTGGGACAGTGGTGCCTGTAGTTGTGGGACAGTGGTGCCTGTAGTTGTGGGACAGTGGTGCCTGTGGGACAGTGGTGTGGGACAGTGGTGCCTGTAGTTGTGGGACAGTGGTGCCTGTAGTTGTGTAATAGGAGACAGTGGTGCCTGTAGTTGTGTAGACAGAGGTGCCTGTAGTTGTGACGAGACAGTGGTGCCTGTAGTTGTGTAATGCGGGACAGTGGTGCCTGTAGTTGTGGGACAGTGGTGCCTGTAGTTGTGGGACAGTGGTGCCTGTAGTTGTGGGACAGTGGTGCCTGTAGTTGTGGGACAGTGGTGCCTGTAGTTGTGGGACAGTGGTGCCTGTAGTTGTGTAATACGAGACAGAGGTGCCTGTAGTTGTGTAATACGAGACAGTGGTGCCTGTAGTTGTGTAATGCGGGACAGTGGTGCCTGTAGTTGTGGGACAGTGGTGCCTGTAGTTGTGGGACAGTGGTAGTTGTGGGACAGTGGTGCCTGTAGTTGTGGGACAGTGGTGCCTGTAGTTGTGGGACAGTGGTGCCTGTAGTTGTGGGACAGTGGTGCCTGTAGTTGTGGGACAGTGGTGCCTGTAGTTGTGGGACAGTGGTGCCTGTAGTTGTGGGACAGTGGTGCCTGTAGTTGTGGGACAGTGGTGCCTGTAGTTGTGGGACAGTGGTGCCTGTAGTTGTGGGACAGTGGTGCCTGTGGGACAGTGGTGTGTAATACGGGACAGTGGTGCCTGTAGTTGTGGGACAGTGGTGCCTGTAGTTGTGGGACAGTGGTGCCTGTAGTTGTGGGACAGTGGTGCCTGTAGTTGTGTAATACGGGACAGTGGTGCCTGTAGTTGTGGGACAGTGGTGCCTGTAGTTGTGGGACAGTGGTGCCTGTAGTTGTGGGACAGTGGTGCCTGTAGTTGTGGGACAGTGGTGCCTGTAGTTGTGGGACAGTGGTGCCTGTAGTTGTGGGACAGTGGTGCCTGTAGTTGTGGGACAGTGGTGCCTGTAGTTGTGGGACAGTGGTGCCTGTAGGGACAGTGGTGCCTGTAGTTGTGGGACAGTGGTGCCTGTAGTTGTGGGACAGTGGTGCCTGTGTAATACGAGACAGAGGTGCCTGTTGTGGGACAGTGGTGCCTGTGGGACAGTGGTGCCTGTGGGACAGTGGTGCCTGTGGGACAGTGGTGCCTGTTGTGGGACAGTGGTGCCTGTAGTTGTGGGACAGTGGTGCCTGTAGTTGTGGGACAGTGGTGCCTGTAGTTGTGTAATACGAGACAGTACACAACGATCAACTTATTGGTGAATTCACATCGTCAGGTGATTCTCATCCATAGATCCCATGGAAACAGATATGGAATATGTTCTGACGTATAGAGAACGAGTCTCCAACTGTCTACCAGGCTGAAATGATGCTGGTTGTTTTTATGCATAAACCAACAGGTGGTATAATCCATCTCGATGGATATTACACCAACTTCAAGGTGGGGCTCTATTTCACAAAGGTGTAGCATGATATATGTTAGCTTCCAGTGGTCTTCACTTCTGGGACAGTGGTGCCTGAGTTGTGGGACTCCTCTCTTCTCTGGTCTCTAGTTGTGGGACAGTGGTGCCTCTCTTCTCTCAGAGGTGCCTGTAGTTGTGTCTCTCTCAGTGGTGCCTGTAGTTGTGTAATCGGGACAGTGGTCTGTCTTTCAGTGGTGTCTTTCTGCCTTGTCTCTCTTAGTTTCTTCCTGTCCAGTGGTGCCAGACGGGACAGTGGTCCTCTTCAGCGGTGCCTGGGTGGGACAGTGGTGCCTGAAGCTGGTGACAGTGGTGCCTGAGTTGTGGGACAGTGGTGCCCACCACCATCAGTCACCACTTGGGACAGTGGGCCTGTAGTTGTGGGCCACCGTAGTTGTGGGCAAGCCCACCATCTTGTCCTACAGCAGCATGCCTACTTCCACCTCCAAGCCGGGCACCCACATTATCAAGACCATACCCATGTCCTCCATCGGACAAACGGGTTCGTCTGCTTCCTATCGATCGTTTCAATCAGTCAATTGCAGGTCTGGAGCCTTTTTTTAAAAAATTTGTCAGGCGCTGGTGAATATTTCTCTGGAAAAAGTCTCTTGCCGCGCACCAGTAGATGGATTTGACAGTCAAACTATCACTTAAATAGCAGCCAACCGTTGTCACTGCTGCTATGCTATGCCACGTCGTGATTGGTTTAAATTAACAGTTGGTCTCTTCCATCTTTTCTGTGATGGCAGTCTCCTGACATCAACATTCGACGTTCCAGAATATAGATATTTGTCTTGACTTGAATCAAAATGCAACACTTCAAAATGAACCTTATAGCAAGCAGTCTTCTACAAATAGTCTTCTAACCAAGCAGTCTTCTACAAATATTCTTCTAACCAAGCAGTCTTCTACAAATAGTCTTCTAACCAAGCAGTCTTCTACAAATGGTCTTCTAACCAAGCAGTCTTCTACAAATGGTCTTCTAACCAAGCAGTCTTCTACAAATGGTCTTCACAAATCAGGTGATCCTCATCCTTCTGGAAACAGATAGCAGTCTTCTACAAATGGTCTCCAACTTCTAACCAGGCAGTCTTCTACAAATGGTCTTCTAACCAAGCAGTCTTCTACAAATATGGATCTACACCAACTTCAAGGTGGGGCTCTATTTCACAAAGGTGTAGCATGATATATGTTAGTCTTCCACAAATTCTTCTGACCTCAGTCTTCTACAAATGGTCTTCTAACCAAGCAGTCTTCTCTCAAATGGTCTTCTAACCTTTCAGTCTTCTACAAATGGTCTTCTTTCTTTCAGTCTTCTACAAATGGTCTGTCTAACTCAAGTCTTTCTTCTTACAAATGGTCTTCTTTCTTCCTGTCCAGTCTTCTACAAATGGTCTTCTAACCAAGCAGTCTTCTACAAATGGTCTTCTAACCAAGCAGTCTTCCACCATCAAATGGTCTTCTAACCAAGCCCAGTCTGTCCTACAAATGGTCTTCTAACCAAGCAGTCTTCTACAAATTATCAAGACCAACCCATGTCTTCGGACAAACGGGTCTTCTGCTTCCCAATCAGTCTTCAATCAGTCAATTGCAGGTCTTCTAAATTTGTCAGGCGCTGGTGAATATTTCTCTGGAAAAAGTCTTCACCAAATGGATTTGACAGTCAAAATCACTTAAATAGCAGTCTTCTCAACTGCTCTTGCTAACCAAGCAGTCTGGTTTACAAATGGTCTTCTAACCAAGCAGTCTTCTACAAATGGTCTTCTAACCAAGCAGTCTTCTACAAATGGTCTTCTAACCAAGCAGTCTTCACTTCAAAATGGTCTTCTAACCAAGCAGTCTTCTACAAATGGTCTTCTAACCAAGCAGTCTTCTACAAATGGTCTTCTAACCAAGCAGTCTTCTACAAATGGTCTTCTAACCAAGCAGTCTTCTACAAATGGTCTTCTAACCAAGCAGTCTTCTACAAATGGTCTTCTAACCAAGCAGTCTTCTACAAATGGTCTTCTAACCAAGCAGTCTTCTACAAATGGTCTTCTAACCAAGCAGTCTTCTACAAATGGTCTTCTAACCAAGCAGTCTTCTACAAATGGTCTTCTAACCAAGCAGTCTTCTACAAATGGTCTTCTAAGCAAGCAGTCTTCTACAAATGGTCTTCTAAGCAAGCAGTCTTCTACAAATGGTCTTCTAACCAAGCAGTCTTCTAACCAAGCAGTCTTCTAACCAAGCAGTCTTCTACAAATGGTCTTCTAACCAAGCAGTCTTCTAACCAAGCAGTCTTCTACAAATAGTCTTCTAACCAAGCAGTCTTCTAACCAAGCAGTCTTCTACAAATAGTCTTCTAACCAAGCAGTCTTCTACAAATAGTCTTCTAACCAAGCAGTCTTCTACAAATAGTCTTCTAACCAAGCAGTCTTCTACAAATAGTCTTCTAACCAAGCAGTCTTCTACAAATAGTCTTCTAACCAAGCAGTCTTCTAACAAATAGTCTTCTTACAAAGCAGTCTTCTACAAGCAGTCTTCTAACCAAGCAGTCTTCTACAAATAGTCTTCTAACCAAGCAGTCTTCTACAAATAGTCTTCTAACCAAGCAGTCTTCTAACAAGCAGTCTTCTAACAAGCAGTCTTCTACAAATAGTCTTCTAACCAAGCAGTCTTCTACAAATAGTCTTCTAACCAAGCAGTCTTCTACAAATAGTCTTCTAACCAAGCAGTCTTCTACAAATAGTCTTCTAACCAGGGATTCACTGATTCACACGATTCACACGATTCACTGATTCACACGATTCACTGATTCACTGATTCACACGATCCACAGATTCCGTGTGTTTTATTGTCACAGGGAGCCCTGCATATACAATGACAAATACTCAAGAAAAAACAATTACATTTCTCATTAAGAAGGTGAGAAATCAAAAAAAAATCTAAATTGATAAGAGGTACCAGAACATCCTATTGTAATGTTTTGTGTAGTTGGTTCCAACAATGAGGTGTTTTAAAACTAAATGCGGATTTACCGGGGGAGACCCCAGGAACCTCAAGTGCTAACCAATCTTATGAATGAGTTTGGTGTCATGTTTTTTAGGGTTGACTGATCGATTGGTTGGTCAATAGGCTGTTAATCGACCAAGCTTTTTTTTATTTTTTTTGAGCAGTAGAAAATATATATATATATTTTTTGTGGCCCATGAGACACCAATTGATTTAATTCCATTTGCAAGTTTTGTCAGTTTAGTGATTGTCTTTTGTTTGGAGTGACACTGTCAATGTTGAGTAAGGATGCGCACCTGATAACACATAGAAGTAGACCTATAGACTACCTGATTACGCATAGAAGTAGGTCTATAGACTACCTGATTACACATAGAAGTAGGTCTATAGACTACCTGATTACACATAGAAGTAGGTCTATAGACTACCTGATTACACATAGAAGTAGGTCTATAGACTACCTGGCCTGATTACACATAGAAGTAGACCTACAGACTACCTGATTACGCATAGAAGTAGGTCTATAGACTACCTGATTACACATAGAAGTAGGTCTATAGACTACCTGATTACACATAGAAGTAGGTCTATAGACTACCTGGCCTGATTACACATGGAAGTAGGTCTATAGACCACCTGGCTTTGCGTGTAAATTTAAACATATAATGTGCCCATTTGGGGATCTGATAGTATTTCTGATTGGCTTAACTCACCACCACTAATGAGCTGTAGAGCCTCTCAAAGTAATGTTTTCTTCACCCCAAACAACAAGCAAACACAGTCTTTTATTTTTTTTATTTTTACATCCATTGAGAATGACAATAGTTCCTCAATGTCTAGCTCTCTCTTTCGATAACCACTCGGTGTGAAAGGGACAAAATGTCATGCTCTGATCCAGTGGAAACATCATGAAATAGGTCTACAGCTGTGTCTGTCCTGACCTCACTGGCACAGGAAACTAACTCTGAGGACCAGGAATATTTTATACAATGTTGCTAGTGCAACCTTTGGGACTGACCAAAGTTAATAGTTGATACAATGTTTCAAGTTTGTTGCAGACAGACCATGTGTAGTCCATGTTGATTTATAGGATATTTATATTTATAGGATATTTATTTTTATACAGATATCGTCTATTTGCAGGCTGCAATGTTTTTATTTGTTTTTACATAGTTGACAATATAAGTAACTTTTTTTAGGTTTTTATAATTTATTTATAATTTTGATTAACTTACGTGACAATGATTTTGAGATATAAAGCCATTTTATTTTTTAAATTAAATTTAACCTTTTCCATGAAAAGGTGGATATGAAAACCGTAACTGGCACACAGATTGGTAGAAATTAAGACTGTATGACTGCAGTAGAATTGTATTGGCCCCCTAGTAGTCATACCACCCATAGGATTTTACCTGTAGTTTTGTGAAAAATGTCTTATAGTTTTGACCCCCCCCTCCCAGTTTAACGATTAAGGGGGAAAATCCATTTGTAACATCCCTATTGGAAACAGAAAACTGTATTGAGGTGGGGATTTTCTTCCGCGAGCAGAAATTTGGCCCTGTTCCATCTCTTCCCACTGCCGGCCACTGGGCTTCCTGTCAAGACCATATTTGGTGGGGAGTGGAAATTCCAACCGGATTCTTCAGGTTTAGACATCTGGTGAAACGTCTGTCTGGCTCCTTGTTCCGTCTCCTTGTTCTAGCTATGGCATAATTTTCAATTTAATTTTCGGGAATATAAATTTAATTTTCAACATTAATTTCCAATAATATTGTACTTTATCAGGTAACTACAAAATGAGTCCAAAAGTGTGCTGGGATTTATTTTATTGATATACCAGAAATGGGTTCCCCCTTGCCTACTACATGTACTAATGTGTTTTAATCTGTTGTCTGGTCAGGAGTGACAGGAAGTGGTATGAAGTCCCCCATTACCATCATTACCACTAAGATGATGACACCAGGCACCGGGACACCAGGCAAGATCATCAGCGCAATGCCCAGAACTGGGGCTGGTCAACAGGGACTCACACAGGTAAAGAGGATGAACAAGTCATTAATAAACTCCTTTATGATAAAAGCCATAACGTGAGTGGCTCACATTAGTAAAACTAACATTTGTAAAATGCTGCAGAAATTTGACTTTTTTAAAAACTAGGCAAGTCAGTTAAGAACAAATTCTTATCTACAATGACGTCCTAGGAACAGTGGGTTAACTGCCTTGTTCAGGGGTAGAACGACACATTTTTACCTTGTCAGCTCGGGGATTTGTAACCTTTCGGTTACAAGTCCAACGCTCTAGCCACTGCTGTGTAAGCAGAGAAAGATGATACTAAAAACCTATAAGAAACCAGGACAAAAACATTCAATACAATGTGAAGCAGATTAGTGATGGTTGCAGCTATTCAAATATCCAAACGGACTGGTAGTTCCTCTTCCTGGGGTTTATTATGGATCCCCATTAGTTCCTGCCAAGACAGCAGCTACTCTTCCTGGGGTTTATTATAGATCCCCATTAGTTCCTGCCAAGACAGCAGCTACTCTTCCTGGGGTTTATTATGGATCCCCATTAGTTCCTGTCAAGGCAGCAGCTACTCTTCCTGGGGTTTATTATGGATCCCCATTAGTTCCTGCCAAGACAGCAGCTACTCTTCCTGGGGTTTATTATGGATCCCCATTAGTTCCTGCCAAGACAGCAGCTACTCTTCCTGGGGTTTATTATGGATCCCCATTAGTTCCTGCAGCAGCTACTCTTCCAAGGCAGCAGCTACTCTTCCTGGGGTTTATTATGGATCCCCATTAGTTCCTGCCAAGGCAGCAGTTACTCTTCCTGGGGTTTATTATGGATCCCCATTAGTTCCTGCCAAGGCAGCAGCTACTCTTCCTGGGGTTTATTATGGATCCCCATTAGTTCCTGCCAAGGCAGCGGCTACTCTTCCTGGGGTTTATTATGGATACCCATTAGTTCCTGCCAAGGCAGCGGCTACTGTTCCTGGGGTTTATTATGGATCCCCATTAGTTCCTGCCAAAACAGCGGCTACTCTTCCTGGGGTTTATTATGGATCCCCATTAGTTCCTGCCAAGACAGCGGCTACTCTTCCTGGGGTTTATTATGGATCCCCATTAGTTCCTGTCAAGGAAGCGGCTACTCTTCCTGGGGTTTATTATGGATCCCCATTAGTTCCTGCCAAGGAAGCAGCTACTCTTCCTGGGGTTTATTATGGATCCCCATTAGTTCCTGTCAAGGAAGCAGCTACTCTTCCTGGGGTTTATTATGGATCCCCATTAGTTCCTGCCAAGGCAGCAGCTACTCTTCCTGGGGTTTATTATGGATCCCCATTAGTTCCTGCCAAGGCAGCAGCTACTCTTCCTGGGGTTTATTATGGATCCCCATTAGTTCCTGCCAAGGCAGCAGTTACTCTTCCTGGGGTTTATTATGGATCCCCATTAGTTCCTGCCAAGGCAGCAGCTACTCTTCCTGGGGTTTATTATGGATCCCCATTAGTTCCTGCCAAGGCAGCAGCTACTCTTCCTGGGGTTTATTATGGATCCCCATTAGTTCCTGCCAAGGCAGCAGCTACTCTTCCTGGGGTTTATTATGGATCCCCATTAGTTCCTGCCAAGGCAGCAGCTACTCTTCCTGGGGTTTATTATGGATCCCCATTAGTTCCTGCCAAGGCAGCAGCTACTCTTCCTGGGGTTTATTATGGATCCCCATTAGTTCCTGCCAAGGCAGCAGCTACTCTTCCTGGGGTTTATTATGGATCCCCATTAGTTCCTGCCAAGGCAGCAGCTACTCTTCCTGGGGTTTATTATGGATCCCCATTAGTTCCTGCCAAGGCAGCAGCTACTCTTCCTGGGGTTTATTATGGATCCCCATTAGTTCCTGCCAAGGCAGCAGCTACTCTTCCTGGGGTTTATTATGGATCCCCATTAGTTCCTGCCAAGGCAGCAGCTACTCTTCCTGGGGTTTATTATGGATCCCCATTAGTTCCTGCCAAGGCAGCAGCTACTCTTCCTGGGGTTTATTATGGATCCCCATTAGTTCCTGCCAAGGCAGCAGCTACTCTTCCTGGGGTTTATTATGGATCCCCATTAGTTCCTGCCACAGCAGCAGCTACTCCTCCTGGGGGTTATTATGGATCCACATTAGTTCCTGCCACAGCAGCAGCTACTCTTCCTGGGGTTTATTATGGATCCCCATTAGTTCCTGCCAAAGGCAGCAGCTACTCTTCCTGGGGTTTATTATGGATCCCCATTAGTTCCTGCCAAAACAGCGGCTACTCTTCCTGGGGTTTATTATGGATCCCCATTAGTTCCTGCCAAGACAGCGGCTACTCTTCCTGGGGTTTATTATGGATCCCCATTAGTTCCTGCCAAGGCAGCGGCTACTCTTCCTGGGGTTTATTATGGATCCCCGTTAGTTCCTGTCAAGACAGCGGCTACTCTTCCTGGGGTTTATTATGGATCCCCATTAGTTCCTGCCAAGACAGCGGCTACTCTTCCTGGGGTTTATTATGGATCCCCATTAGTTCCTGCCAAGGCAGCGGCTACTCTTCCTGGGGTTTATTATGGATCCCCGTTAGTTCCTGTCAAGACAGCAGCTACTCTTCCTGGGGTTTATTATGGATCCCCGTTAGTTCCTGCCAAGGCAGCAGCTACTCTTCCTGGGGTTTATTATGGATCCCCATTAGTTCCTGCCAAGGCAGCGGCTACTCTTCCTGGGGTTTATTATGGATCCCCATTAGTTCCTGCCAAGGCAGTGGCTATTCTTCCTGGGGTTTATTATGGATCCCCATTAGTTCCTGCCAAGGCAGCGGCTACTCTTCCTGGGGTTTATTATGGATCCCCGTTAGTTCCTGCCAAGACAGCGGCTACTCTTCCTGGGGTTTATTATGGATCCCCGTTAGTTCCTGCCAAGGCAGCGGCTACTCTTCCTGAGGTTTATTATGGATCCCCGTTAGTTCCTGCCAAGGCAGCGGCTACTCTTCCTGGGGTTTATTATGGATCCCCATTAGTTCCTGCCAAGGCAGCAGCTACTCTTCCTGGGGTTTATTATGGATCCCCATTAGTTCCTGCCAAGGCAGCAGCTACTCTTCCTGGGGTTTATTATGGATCCCCATTACTTCCTGCCAAGGCAGCAGCTACTCTTCCTGTGTCTAGCAACATTAAGTCAGTTATTTGAAAAATAATATAAAATTTTAAATTGTATAACAGTTAAGAGCCTTGCTCAGGGGAATAACTGTGTAGCCCGGAACTATTTTACTGTATATAAGGCCTCTATGTAGATTAACAGGCTGTTATTAATATTATGTTTCTACCAGGTGGTGCTGAAGGGTGCCCCAGGACAGCCCGGAACTATTTTACGGACCGTCCCCATGGGAGGTGTACGTCTCGTCTCCCCGGTAACGGTTTCCGGTGTCAAACCTAATGTCACCACCCTGGTCGTCAAGGGAACCACAGGTAAGGAGCTCAGTGATAATCTCATCGCGGCTTTGCTAGTCATGTCTAGTTATGCTACTAAATATGGTTTTAGTTAGTGATTTAATATGATTTTAGTTAGTGATTTAATATGATTTTAGTTCGTGATTTAATGTGATTTTAGTTAGTGATTTAATGTGATTTTAGTTAGTGATTTAATGTGATTTTAGGTAGTGATTTAATGTGATTTTAGTTAGCGACACATTGAATCATCAACAGGTCACCGGCAGGCTTTAGCTTGTGCTGTTTTGCAGCATCAGTCCCGTTACACGAGCCTGGGAACCAGTCTGTTTGCGCTACCAATGGCCGTCAATCAATTCATAATTCAATGTTCTCCCTCTGAACAGGTGTGACTACGTTGGGTACGGTGACTGGCACAGTGTCGACCAGCCTGGCAGGAGGAAGTGTTGCCACCGTTGCTCCTATCACCACCTTGGGCACCATGACGACCCTGCCTGGACAGGTCACTGTCTCCGCAGCACAGGTACAGTTTATGTAGATGACGTAGGATGCGTTTACACAGGTAGCCCAATTATGATCTTTTGCCCAATTATTGGCAAAAGAGCTAATCTAATTGGTCAATAGTCCAATTAGTGAATAAAAAGATCAGAATTGCAGCATTAGTGTTTTATCTACCACATTTGCTATGTCAGTCCAGTTTAGTACAGGTACGTACTGTCGTCATTAATACTTGGAATGGATTGACTTCCATTTAAATTTGCTGCTAAGCTTGTCCTGGTGGCATACACCTGGGAGACACCAAGCTGACTATGATACGTCCGGGAGACACCAAGCTGAGTATGTCACGTCCGGGAGACACCAAGCTGACTATGATACGTCCGGGAGACACCAAGCTGAGTATGTTACGTCCGGGAGACACCAAGTTGACTATGATACGTCCGGGAGACACCAAGCTGACTATGATACGTCTGGGTGACACCAAGCTGACTATGTCACGTCCGGGAGACACCAAGCTGACACCAAGCTGACTATGATACGTCCGGGGAGACACCAAGCTGAGTATGTCACGTCCGGGAGACACCAAGTTGACTATGATACGTCCGGGAGACACCAAGCTGACTATGATACGTCCGGGTGACACCAAGCTGACTATGTCACGTCCGGGAGACACCAAGCTGACACCAAGCTGACTATGATACGTCCGGGAGACACCAAGCTGACACCAAGCTGACTATGATACGTCCGGGAGACACCAAGCTGACACCAAGCTGACTATGATACGTCCGGGAGACGTTGCAGTGCTTCTTGTATGAACTGTGGAAATTATTTTTCTGTTCAAACATGCCACCATGAAAACATATCACTCGGAGTGACATAACATTCCATTTTATATACATTTTTCTTAATTATAATGGCTAGATTGAATTGTATTAAGTTGTTTAATTGACCTCTTGCATCTGTCCTCCAGGCAGGAGGCCAGGCCACCCAGGTGACCTTAATCACTTCCCCTAGCGGTGTGGAGGCGCAGCCTGTCCATGACCTTCCTGTCTCCATCCTGTCGTCCCCCACCTCCGCCGACCCCTCCTCCACCCAGCCTGAGTCAGGCGACCCAGGCACCGTGACCCTGGTCTGCTCAAACCCCCCCTGCGAGACCCACGAGACCGGCACTACTAATACAGCTACCACGGCCTCCGCTAACATGACTGGTAATGGTGGGGTGGAGAGGGTGTGTTCAAACCCGCCGTGCGAGACCCACGAGACCGGCACCACCAACACTCAAACGACAGCGTCCTCCAACATGGGCCAGGTACAACAGGTGTGCACCAACCCGCCGTCAGAGACCCACGATACAGGTACCACCAACACCCAGACCACCGCCAGCTGTAACATGGGATCCAACCAGCAACAACAAGGCTCCTGCGTAACCAACAACGCCAGCGGGTCTGATCCCCCGTCCTCTCCGCCCCCCTCCTCCTCCGGAGACCTCTCCCCCTTGTCTGTTTCTGGTACCAGCTCTGTGCCCGGGGTGCTACGACCGGAGACTCTGAGAACAGGGACCACCTACACCTCGACCACCGCGCGCTCTAACATGGGCTCTGACCAGATGGGCATGACGCCCAGCTCCTCGTCCTCAGATAACCAGAGCAAGTCATCCAGCAATGGAGGAGGAGGAGGAGGAGGATCCCCCCTCACCTCTCCTGTCTGCTCCAATCCACCTTGTGAAACACACGAGACTGGAACTACCACTACCTCGACGCAGGACAACTCCAGTGTGGGCATCGGGCAGACTACAGGGACAGTGCAAAAGGTGTGTTCCAATCCACCGTGTGAAACACACGAGACCGGAACCACCAACACCCCGTCTCAGACTACGTCCAACCTGACAGGAACGGGCACGGTCCAGAGAGTGTGTTCCAATCCACCGTGTGAGACACACGAGACCGGAACCACCAACACCCCGTCTCAGACTACGTCCAACCTGACAGGAACGGGCACGGTCCAGAGAGTGTGTTCCAATCCACCGTGTGAGACACATGAAACAGGGACGACCAACACAGCTACCACAGGTAGGACCTACTGTTTATCTATCCACTGAGCATGCCTGTAACACAGCTACCACAGGTAGGACCTACTGTTATCTATCCACTGAGCATGACTGTAACACAGCTACCACAGGTAGGACCTACTGTTTATCTATCCACTGAGCATGCCTGTAACACAGCTACCACAGGTAGGACCTACTGTTATCTATCCACTGAGCACTGTAACACAGCTACCACAGGTAGGACCTACTGTTATCTATCCACTGAGCATGACTGTAACACAGCTACCACAGGTAGGACCTACTGTTATCTATCCACTGAGCACTGTAACACAGCTACCACAGGTAGGACCTACTGTTATCTATCCACTGAGCATGACTGTAACACAGCTACCACAGGTAGGACCTACTGTTATCTATCCACTGAGCACTGTAACACAGCTACCACAGGTAGGACCTACTGTTATCTATCCACTGAGCACTGTAACACAGCCCTTTCTTCAAGTTGACAGATTCGGGTTCGTACAGTCAGGGTTCGTACAGTCAGGGTTCATACAGTCAGGGTTCGTACAGTACTTTCCACTAGAGGTTGGAACATTGCTGCTATAACAGCCTCCACTCTTCTGGGAAGGCTTTGCACTAGATGATGGAACATTGCTGTCACCGCAGCCTCCACTCTTCTGGGAAGGCTTTCCACTAGATGTTGGAACATTGCTGCTATAACAGCCTCCACTCTTCTGGGAAGGCTTTCCACTAGATGTAGGAACATTGCTGCTATAACAGCCTCCACTCTTCTGGGAAGGCTTTCTACTAGATGTTGGAACATTGCTGCGGGGACTTGTTTCCATTCATCCACAAGTGATTAGGCCTGGTTCGCAGTCGGCGTTCCAATTCATCCCAAAAGGTGTTCGATGTTGTTGAAGTCAGGGCTCTGTGCAGCTCAGTCAAGTTCTTCCACACCGATCTCGACAATCCAGTTCTGTATGGACCTCGCTTTGTGCACGGGGGCGTTGTCATGCTGAAACAGGAAAGGGCTTACCCCAAACTGTTCCCACAAAGTTGGAAGCACAGAATTGTCTAGAATGTCATTGTATGCTGTAGTGTTATGATTTCCCTTCACTGGAGCGAAGGGGCCTAGCCTGAACCATGAAAAACAGCCCCAGACCATTATTCCTCGTCCACCAAACTTTACAGTTGGCACTATGCGTTGGGGGAGGTAGCATTTTCCTGGCAGCCGCCAAACCAATATTCGTCCGTCGGACTGCCAGATGGTGAAGTGTGATTCATCACTCAAGAGAATGCGTTTCCACTGCTCCAGTGTCCAATGGCCGCGATCTTTACACCACTCCAGCAGAAGCTTGCGCATGATGATCTTAGGTTTGTATGCGGCTGCTCGCCCATGGAAACCCATTTCATGAAGCTACCAACAAACAGTTATTGTGCTGATGTTGGTTCCAGAGGGCAATTTGGAACTCAGTAGGGAGTGTTGCAACCGAGGACAGACAAATTTACGTGCTTCAGGACTCGGCGGTCCAGTTCTGTGACCTTGTGTGGACTACCACTTCGCAGTATAATGAGCCGTTGTTTCTCCTAGACATTTCCACTTCACAATAACAGCACTGTAGGGCTGACCACAATTAGTTGATTGTTTGGTCCTTAGGCTGTTGATCGACCGAAATTGTGTTACTGCTCCACTAAAACAAACGTACAGTACCAGTCCACTTTGGGGACACCTACTCATTCAAGTGTTTTTATTTTATTAAATTTTTTTACTATTTTATACATTGTAGAATAATATTGAAGACATCAAAACTATGAAATAACAGATATGGAATCATGTAGTAACCAAAAAGTGTTAAACAAAAATCTAAATATTTTATTTGACAATCTTCAAAGTGGCTAGCCTTTAGCCTTGATTACAGCGTTGCACACTCTTGGCATTCTGGGTACTGTTTATATTTAGGTGCAGGAGCGTCACAAAACTTTTCAACAAATATTCTATAAGAGGAACAGGAGCTCTAGAACATTTTGAGGTGGCGGGAATCCCTCCAGCAAGCTCCTGCCCAAGTTAAGCACTGCTACTTATCCTGTCCTCCCTGGCATAGGAAACTCTTGAGGACCCAGTATATTTTATACAATGTTGCAAGTTTGCTAGTGCAAGCTTTGGGCCTGACCCAAGTTAATAGTTGATACAATGTTTGAAGTTTGTTGCAGACAGGCCATGTGTAGTCAATGGTGATTTATAGGATATTTATTTTTAATCTGGATATTTTCTACCTGCAGGCTGCAATGTTTTTGTCAAATATAGCCTGCAGAAAGCCATGTTTTTGCAACGGCAATAGAAGTAACTTTTTAGGTTAGTATCATTTTCATTTAGATTTAGATATAATTTTGATTAACCGAAATATGCGTCAGCCAGTAGGAGCGGGAAGTTAAAGTTTTTTTTTTAGTCTGGTATCTAGTCTCTGGCACCCTCTTGAGGCATAAAACCGTAAGCTTAAAGCATCAGACAAGCTCAATGCACGAAAGTCGAAATCAGAGATGCAGCCAAGAGGCCCATGATCACTCTGGATGAACTGCAGAGATCTACAGCTGAGGTGGGAGACTCTGTCCATAGGACAACAATCAGTCGTATATTGCACAAATCTGGCCTTTATGGAAGAGTGGCAAGAAGAAAGCCATTTCTTAAAGATATCCATAAAAAGTGTTGTTTAAAGTTTGCCACAAGCCACCTGGGAGACACACCAAACATGTGGAAGAAGGTGCTCTGGTCAGATGAAACCAAAATTGAACTTTTTGGCCACCATGCAAAACGTTATGTTTGGTGTAAAAGCAACACAGCTCATCACCCTGAACACACCATCCCCACAGTCAAAAATGGTGGTGGCAGCATCATGGTTTGGGCCTGCTTTTCTTCAGCAGGGACAGGGAAGATAGTTAAAATTGATGGGAAGATGGATGGTGCCAAATACAGGACCATTCTGGAAGAACCTGATGGAGTCTGCAAAAGACCTGAGACTGGGACGGAGATTTGTCTTCCAACAAGACAATGATCCAAAACATAAAGCAAAATCTACAATGGAATGGTTCAAAAATAAACATATCCAGGTGTTAGAATGGCCAAGTCAAAGTCCAGACCTGAATCCAATCGAGAATCTGTGGAAAGAACTGAAAACTGCTGTTCACAAATGCTCCCCATCCAACCTCACTGAGCTCGAGCTGTTTTGCAAGGAGGAATGGGAAAAAATTTCAGTCTCTCGATGTGCAAAACTGAGAGAGACATACCCCAAGCGACTTACAGCTGTAATCGCAGCAAAAGGTAGCGCTACAAAGTATTAACTTAAGGGGGCTGAATAATTTTGCACGCCCAATTTTTCAGTTTTTGATTTGTTAAAAAAGTTTGAAATATCCAATAAATGTCGTTCCACTTCATGATTGTGTCCCACTTGTTGATTCTTCACAAAAAAATACAGTTTTATATCTTTATGTTTGAAGCCTGAAATGTGGCAAAAGGTCGCAAAGTTCAAGGGGGCCGAATACTTTCGCAAGGCACTGTACCTGTATTTGTCCAATAGAAACTCTCGTTTGCAACAGTTGGACTAATGATTACACCCCCAGATCAGCTAGATAACAAGGCAAGAGTGTGCAAGGAAATATTGAATGTCACTGTCGGTCGCCTCAAATGTGTCTCTCGACCTGTGTGCACCTACGTTGCAATCTTTTATTCATAGGCTAGGTTGTAGAAACCTCTGTGTATAGGGGAAAATTAGAGTCATGTAGTAGCCTAAACCTGTCACTGTTACATTGAACTGGGTGAATATGAATGACAGTAACCTAAACCCATCACTGTTACATTGAACTGGGTGAATATGAATGACAGTAACCTAAACCTGTCACTGTTACATTGAACTGGGTGAATATGAATGACAGTAACCTAAACCTATCACTGTTTCATATTCACCCAGTTCAATGTAACAGTGATAGGTTTAGGTTACTGTCATTCATATTCACCCAGTTCAATGTATGACAGTATCCTAGACCTAAACCTATGGAGGTTACTGAACTGGGTGAATATGAATGACAGTAGCCTAAACCTATCACTGTTACATTGAACTGGGTGAATATGAATGACAGTCATACAACATACACTGCTCAAAAAAATAAAGGGAACACTTAAACAACACAATGTAACTCCAAGTCAATCACACTTCTGTGAAATCAAACTGTCCACTTAGGAAGCAACACTGATTGACAATACATTTCACATGCTGTTGTGCAAATGGAATAGACAACAGGTGGAAATTATAGGCATTTAGCAAGACACCCCCAATAAAGGAGTGGTTCTGCAGGTGGGGACCACAGACCACTTCTCAGTTCCTATGCTTCCTGGCTGATGTTTTGGTCACTTTTGAATGCTGGTGGTGCTTTCACTCTAGTGGTAGCATGAGACGGAGTCTACATCACACACAAGTGGCTCAGGTAGTGCAGCTCATCCAGGATGGCACATCAATGCGAGCTGTGACAAGGTTTGCTGTGTCTGTCAGCGTAGTGTCCAGAGCATGGAGGCGCTACCAGGAGACAGGCCAGTACATCAGGAGACGTGGGGGAGGCCGTAGGAGGGCAACAACCCATCAGCAGGACCGCTACCTCCGCCTTTGTGCAAGGAGGAGCAGGAGGAGCACTACCAGAGCCCTGCAAAATGACCTCCAGCAGGCCACTAATGTGCATGTGTCTGCTCAAACTGTCAGAAACAGACTCCATGAGGGTGGTATGAGGGCCTGACGTCCACAGGTGGGGTTTGTGCTTACAGCCCAACACCGTGCAGGACGTTTGGCAATTGCCAGAGAACACCAAGATTGGCAAATTCGCCACTGGCGCCACGCCCTGTGCTCTTCACAGATGAAAGCAGGTTCACACTGAGCACATGTGACAGAGTCTGGAGATGCCGTGGAGAACGTTCTGCTGCCTGTAACATCCTCCAGCATGACCGGTTTGGCGGTGGGTCAGTTGTGGGGTGGCATTTCTATGTGCTCGCCAGAGGTAGCCTGACTGCCATTAGGTACCGAGATGAGATCCTCAGACCCCTTGTGAGACCATATGCTGGTGCGGTTGGCCCTGGGTTCCTCCAAATGCAAGACAATGCTAGACCTCATGTGGCTGGAGTGTGTCAGCAGTTCCTGCAAGAGGAAGGCATTGATGCTATGGACTGGCCCACCTGTTCCCCAGACCTGATTCCAATTGAGCACATCTGGAACATAATGTCTCGCTCCATCCACCAACGCCACGTTGCACCCACAGACTGTCCAGGAGTTGGCGGATGCTTTAGTCCAGGTCTGGGAGGAGATCCCAGATGTTGCTATTTCTTCTGGATGTCTCTCCAACCTGTTTTGTAGATCCTTCGAGTTGGTTTGGTCATCCAATGTATGGGACATTGCAACTCAATAGATGCTAGTCAGCCTACAAGGTGAACACTTAGTTCAAAGGTAACTAAGATACATATGACCGAACTAGAAAAGCTACATTTTCTGAAGACTTATTTGTGGGCTTCAGCTGAATAAAATGATTTGTAGCTTACCATAGCCATTTGATCTTTTGATATATTGAATGAGCTAATTATTTCAAAAGGCATAAAACTCATCCTCTGGGAGAGATAATGGGTGGTCCACCATCCTCCGGGAGAGATAATGGGCGGTCCACCATCCTCCGGGAGAGATAATGGGCGGTCCACCATCCTCCGGGAGAGATAATGGGCGGTCCACCATCCTCCGGGAGAGATAATGGGCGGTCCACCATCCTCCGGGAGAGATAATGGGCGGTCCACCATCCTCCGGGAGAGATAATGGGCGGTCCTCCGGGAGAGATAATGGGCGGTCCTCCTCCCCGGGAGAGATAATGGGCGTCCACCATCCCCCGGGAGAGATAATGGGCGGTCCACCATCCCCGGGAGAGATAATGGGCTGTCCACCATCCCCGGGAGAGATAATGGGCTGTCCACCATCCTCCGGGAGAGATAATGGGCGGTCCACCATCCTCCGGGAGAGATAATGGGCGATCCTCCAGGAGAGATAATGGGCTGTCCACCATCCTCCCGGAGAGATAATGGGCTGTCCACCATCCTCCCGGAGAGATCATGGGTGATCCACCATCCTCCAGGAGAGCTAATTGGTGGTCAACCATCCTCCAGGAGAGATAATGTGTCCATACCCACATGGGATCAGAGAACAGCCTCTCGGTGTCGACCCCACATGGGATCAGAGAACAGCCTCCCAGTGTCCACCCCACATGGGATCAGAGAACAGCCTCCCGGTGGCGATACCCACATGGGATCCAGAGAACAGCCTCCCGGTGGCGATACCCACATGGGATCAGAGAACAGCCTCCCGGTGGCGATACCCACATGGGATCCAGAGAACAGCCTCCCGGTGGCGATACTCACATGGGATCAGAGAACGCTGCCAATTGCTGCTCATGGAAAAGTAATGAAATTCCATCTTTGAAAATGTGTATGAACCCTTACATGTATAATAGGAAAGATTTTTCCGGACACAGATAGTCTGGTCCTAGACTGCAAAGATGAATCTCCGTAAGGAATCGGTTTTAATTTGGGTCCGGGAAGTTGTCCCTTATGCTGCGTTTTACACAGGCAGCCCAATTTATTTATTTTTTTGCCCAATTATTGTCAACAGATCTGATTGGTCAACACCTGTGTGTTAGTCCTGCTGTTGGGGGGACCGTTTTTATTCATAATGTTGGGATGTCTCTCCTCCCTCCAGCCCAGCCTGGTGACTCGACACAAGGAGACAACGGAACTCAAGAGGCTCCCTCGTCGTCCTCGGCAACCACCGAGTCCAGCGCATCGACGACATCTGGCAGAGCCGTCACCACGGTTACTCAGTCCACGCCCACACCTGGGCCCTGCGTACCTGTAAGGACATTTATTACACCTGGCTTTCATACGATCAACTCTTTTTGGGGTTGTGGTTAGTGTATTTGTCCTTGGGGGTTAGGTATCCCTGGTTTGAGCCCCACAGCCGTTCTCTGCTCTATAGACTGTTAAAGATATTTATTTTGGACATCATGGATGGGTAGCACCAACATGGATTAACTATTAAACCGGTTAATTCAAGGTTTTATCTATTTATCAAACTTTAAACCAAGCTTTTAATTAATCCAAGTATTAATTTAACCTTAATCTAAAATCAATTTCAACAATGTTGGTGCAAACCACCCAGTAAGTTTTTTGAGAATTTGACAATTCATCCCTTTCTTTTTTTTACTTCCTCGCTGACTCCTTTCGCGCTCTCTTGTTCTCCTCTCTTGTTCTCCTTTCTCTTGTTCTCCTCTCTCTTGTTCTCCTCTCTCTTGTTCTCCTCTCTCTTGTTCTCCTCTCTCTTGTTCTCCTCTCTCTTGTTCTCCTCTCTCTTGTTCTCCTCTCTCTTGTTCTCCTCTCTCTTGTTCTCCTCTCTCTTGTTCTCCTCTCTCTTGTTCTCTCTCTCTTGTTCTCTCTCTTGTTCTCCTTCTCTCTCTTGTTCTCCTTCTCTCTCTTGTTCTCCTTCTCTCTCTCTTGTTCTCCTTCTCTCTCTCTTGTTCTCCTTCTCTCTCTCTGTTCTCCTTCTCTCTCTCTCTTGTTCTCCTTCTCTCTCTCTTGTTCTCCTTCTCTCTCTCTTGTTCTCCTTCTCTCTCTCTTGTTCTCCTTCTCTCTCTCTTGTTCTCCTTCTCTCTCTCTTGTTCTCCTTCTCTCTCTCTTGTTCTCCTTTCTCTCTCTTGTTCTCCTTCTCTCTCTCTTGTTCTCCTTCTCTCTCTCTTGTTCTCCTTCTCTCTCTCTCGTTCTCCTTCTCTCTCTTGTTCTCCTTCTCTCTCTTGTTCTCCTTCTCTCTCGTTCTCCTTCTCTCTCTCGCTCTCCTTCTCTCTCTCGTTCTCCTTCTCTCTCTCGTTCTCCTTCTCTCTCTTGTTCTCCTCTCTCTCTCTCTCCTTCTCTCTCTCTCTCCTTCTCTCTCTCGCTCTCCTTCTCGTTCTCTCTCTCTCTCGCTCTCCTTCTCGCTCTCCTTCTCTCTCTCGCTCTCCTTCTCTCTCTCGCTCTCTTGTTCTTCTCTCGCTCGCTCTCTTGTTCTCCTCCCTCTCTCGCTCTCCTTCTCTCTCTCGCTCTCCTTCTCTCTCTCGCTCTCCTTCTCTCTCTTGCTTCTTCTCTCTCTCGCTCTCCTTCTCTCTCTCTCTCTCCTTCTCTCTCTCGCTCTCCTCTCTCTCGCTCTCCTCTCTCTCGTTCTCCTTCTCTCTCTCGCTCTCCCTCTTGTTCTTCTCTCTCTCGCTCTCCTCTCTCTCTCGCTCTCTCTCTCTCTCGCTCTCTCTTCTCTCTCTCGCTCTCCTTCTCTCTCTTGCTCTCCTCTCTCTCGCTCTCCTCTCTCTCTCGCTTCTCCTTCTCTCTCTCGCTCTCCTCTCTCTCTCTCGCTCTCCTCTCTCTCGCTCTCCTTCTCTCTCTCCTCTCTCTCTCTCTCTCGCTCTCCTCTCTCTCTCTCGCTCTCCTTCTCTCTCTCCTCTCGCTCTCTTCTCTCTCTCGCTCTCCTTCTCTCTCTTGTCTCTCTCTCTCTCGCTCTCCTCTCTCTCTCTTCTCTCTCTCTCCTCTCTCTCGCTCTCCTTCTCTCTCTCGCTCTCCTTCTCTCTCTCGCTCTCCTCTCTCTCGCTCTCCTTCTCTCTTGCTCGCTCTCCTCCTCTCTCGCTCTCCTCTCTCTCGCTCTCCTTCTCTCTCTCGCTCTCCTTCTCTCGCTTCGCTCTCTCTCTCTCGCTCTCCTTCTCCTCTCTCTCTCTTCTCCTTCTCGCTTCTCTCTCGCTCTCCTTCTCTCTCTCGCTCTCCTTCTCTCTCCTCTCTCTCGCTCTCTCTCTTCTCTCTCTCTTGTTCTCCTCTCTCTCTCTCGCCTTCTCTCTCGCTCTCCTCTCTCTCGCTCTCTTCTCTCTCTTCTCTCTCTCGCTCTCCTTCTTCTCTCGCTCTCCTTCTCTCTCTTGTTCTCCTCTCTCGCTCTCCTTCTCTCTCTTGCTCTCCTTCTCGCTCTCCTTCTCTCTCTCTCGCTCTCCTTCTCTCTCTCGCTCTCCTTCTCTCTCTCGCTCTCCTTCTCTCTCTCGCTCTCCTTCTCTCTCTCGCTCTCCTTCTCTCTCTCGCTCTCCTTCTCTCTCTCGCTCTCCTTCTCTCTCTCGCTCTCCTTCTCTCTCTCGCTCTCCTTCTCTCTCTCGCTCTCCTTCTCTCTCTCGCTCTCCTTCTCTCTCTCGCTCTCCTTCTCTCTCTCTCTCCTCTCTCTCTCTCTCGCTCCTCTCTCTTGCTCTCCTTCTTGCTCTCCTTGCTCGCTCTGCTTCTCTCTTCTCTCCTTGACGCTTTCTCTTTTATATTCTCCAGGAGATCTCATCAATGTCTGGGTCGTCCGAGGCGGTGGCATCGAGGGCTGAAGAGGAAGAGGAGGCCATGCAGACCGACTCTCTCCCAGAGGGCACAGTGAGGGTTGTGACCCTGGAAGAGGCTACTGCAGCTGGGATACATGTCCATGTGGAGGACATGGAGGAACAGAACCAGGGGGAGCAGGAGGTACACTTAATTTCTGAGCAAGCTTGTTGTTTAGTAGTGAATGTATTACATTGTCCTCAACATTTCCCCCCTTTCTCTGCATCCTGTTGTCTAGGGCCTGCCTGCGGAGCTGATGTCTGAAGGTGGCTCGGGGGGCCAGCAGACCCTGATGGTGACAGGTTTAACCCCCGAGGAGCTGGCTGTTACCGCTGCAGCCGAGCAGGCGGCACAACACGCTGCTACTGAGGAGGCCCAGGCCAAGGCCATACAGGCTGTCCTGCAGGCCGCACAGCACGCTGTCATGAGTGAGTGCACAGATGGGTGGGTGTGCGGAAGGGTGGGCAGGAGCTGGACAGCCAGAGAGAGCCAGACAGACAGACAGAGAGCCAGACTGCCTGCCTGACCCTGGCCATACAGGCTGTCATGAGGAAGTAGAGAAAGACAGACTGGGGACTAGGGTCTACTGCTCCACTAGGGTCTACTGCTCCACTAGGGTCTACTGCTCCACTAGGGCCTACTGCTCCACTAGGGTCTACTGCTCCACTAGGGTCTACTGCTCCACTAGGGCCTACTGCTCCACTAGGGTCTACTGCTCCACTAGGGCCTACTGCTCCACTAGGGCCTACTGCTCCACTAGGGCCTACTGCTCCACTAGGCCTACTGCTCCACTAGGGCCTACTGCTCCACTAGGGCCTACTGCTCCACTAGGGCCTACTGCTCCACTAGGGTCTACTGCTCCACTAGGGCCTACTGCTCCACTAGGGCCTACTGCTCCACTAGGGCCTACTGCTCCACTAGGGCCTACTGCTCCACTAGGGCCTACTGCTCCACTAGGGCCTACTGCTCCACTAGGGCCTACTGCTCCAGCACCAGGGCCTGTTTACACAAAGCATCTGAGTAGGAGTGCTGATCTAGGATCAGTTTAAACTTTTTAAAATAAAAATGAATGAGATGACTTGGACAAGGGGGACCTGATCCTAGATCAGCACTCCTACTCTGAAACACTATGAATACGGGCCCTGATGTAGAACCAGCAGGGGGTGTTGTTATAGACTTGTTGAATCCCAACACTGGCACATCTTATGAAGACTAGCAGGTTGGCTGTTTTAACCAGATGTGTGGTAGGGCTGGAGAGGGAATCGTTGGTGTTAGCAGTCTCTCCTGTCCCCCTCCAGATGAAGGAGACGGTGGCCATCACACCACCACCATCCCCATTGTGTTGACTCAGGCTGAGCTGGCAGCCCTGGTACAACAACAGCAGCAGCTGCAGGAGGCCCAGGCTCTTGCTCAGGCCCAGGCTCTTGCTCAGGCCCAGGCTCTTGCTCAGGCCCAGGCAGCAGCAGCAGCAGCACAACACAACCAGGTCGGTCAGCCCAACCACTGTTTTACTACCTGTCGTTAACCGTTTGTCTGTCTGCCTGTCTGTCGCTAACTGCCTGTCTGCCTGTCTGTCGCTGTCTGCCTGTCTGTCGCTAACTGCCTGTCTGTCCTGTCTGCCTGTCTGTCGCTGTCTGCCTGTCTGTCGCTAACTGCCTGTCTGTCGCTAACTGCCTGTCTGTCTGTCGCTAACTGCCTGCCTCTGTCGCTAACTGCCTATCTGCCTCTGTCGCTAACTGCCTGTCTGTCGCTAACTGCCTATCTGCCTGTCTGTCGCTAACTGCCTATCTGCCTGTCTGTCGCTAACTGCCTGTCTGCCTGTCTGTCGCTAACTGCCTGTCTGCCTGTCTGTCGCTAACTGCCTGTCTGTCTGTCTAACTGCCTGTCTGCCTGTCTGTCGCTAACTGCCTGTCTGCCTGTCTGTCGCTAACTGCCTGTCTCGCTAACTGCCTGTCTGCGCTAACTGCCTGTCTGTCGCTAACTGCCTGCTAACTGCCTGTCTGTCTGCCGCTAACTGCCTGCCTGCCTGTCTGCCGCTAACTGCCTGCCTGCCTGTCTGTCGCTAACTGCCTGCCTGCCTGTCTGTCGCTAACTGCCTGCCTGCCTGCCTGCCTGTCTGTCTGCCGCTAACTGCTGTCTGCCTGCCTGCCTGCCTGTCTGTCTGTCTAACTGCCTGCCTGCCTGCCTGTCTGTCGCTAACTGCCTGTCTGTCGCTAACTGCCTGCCTGGTCTGTCTGTCGCTAACTGCCTGTCTGTCGCTAACTGTCTGTCTGCCTGCCTGCCTGTCGCTAACTGCCTGTCTGTCGCTAACTGTCTGTCTGCCTGCCTGCCTGTCGCTAACTGCCTGCCTGTCGCTAACTGCCTGCCTGTGTCGCTAACTGCCTGCCTGTCGCTAACTGCCTGCCTGTCGCTAACTGCCTGCCTGTCGCTAACTGCCTGCCTGTCGCTAACTGCCTGCCTGCCTGTCTGTCGCTAACTGCCTGCCTGCCTGTCTGTCGCTAACTGCCTGCCTGCCTGTCTGTCTGTCGCTAACTGCCTGCCTGCCTGTCTGTCGCTAACTGCCTGCCTGCCCTGTCGCTAACTGCCTGCCCTGCTAACTGCCTGCCTGCCTGTCTGTCGCTAACTGCCTGCCTGCCTGTCTGTCGCTAACTGCCTGTCTGTCGCTAACTGCCTGCCTGCCTGTCTGTCGCTAACTGCCTGTCTCCAACTGTCTCCTACTGCCCAGGCAGCAGCACAACACAACCAGGTCAGTCGGTCCAACCTCTGTTTTACTCTAACGGCCTGCATCTGTCTCTAACCGGTCTGCCTGCCTCTGTCTCTAACCGGTCTGCCTGCCTCTCTCTAACCGCTCTGCCTGCCTCTAACCGCTCTGCCTGCCTCTAACCGCTCTGCCTGCCTCTAACCGCTCTGCCTGCCTCTAACCGCTCTGCCTGCCTCTAACCGCTCTGCCTGCCTCTGTCTCTAACCGCTCTGCCTGCCTCTGTCTCTAACCACTCTGCCTGCCTCAAACTAAGTGTCTCTGTCTGTCTGTATTGATCGTTCTGTCTAGTCTCATTATATTTTATTGATCGTATAGATCACGACACTTGGAATCATTTAAATAGTATGATTTATGTTAAGATAGAAAGCAACACCGTTCTTGTTTGGAACCATTTGTTGACCTAACAGAATGAACTTTATAGTGAATCTAACAGCGAGGATTACCTGCGCTGCTTGATTGACAGGGGGCGGGGCTTGTTGTGTGTGTGGGAAGTAGCCACGAGTTGTGGAGGGAGACGACAGAGTAAACTAGGGGGAAAAAAACTAACGTTGGGCTTTAGTGCCGTTTTTCAAAATATTGCGTGCGATTTACATCTCTTTTGCGATATTGATATTATGGTTTCGATGTGAATTATTGTGCAGCCCTACTGTCTTGTCTGTTTTCTGTCTGTCTTATAGGCGGTCTGAATGTTTTGTTTGCATTTGTAAAGGACCTGCATTTTAATTATTACGAAATGCTTTTATAAGTAAAGTTTATGATTTGACCCAGCCCACTGAGGGCCTGGCCCCAGCAGACAGCCTGAACGACCCATTGTCAGAGACTAACGCCGATGAGCTGGCTGCTGCAGTGACCCAGGCTGTGGCCCGATTAGCTCCGTCCTGCACCTTAACCCCCACTCAGACAATGATGGTGACCAGCCCGGCTAAGATACAGGCAGCTACAACCATGGCAGAGGTGGTCAATGGAATAGAGTCTGCCGCTGGGGTGAGTGGACAGGACTAGACTGGTTTTCTGGCTGACCTCTGTTAACCTGATTTTTTAAAATTTTTTATTATTGAAGTAACTCAAAATGGCTGTTATTTAGTCAGGTTCACTATGAGATGGTTTTATAAGACATTATAAAAGGGGTCACACATGCTCATGACAAGTCTTATAATGCATTATAACTGCAGGCTTCAGGTAAAGTGTTACCAAACAGGGTTTTGTTCTGGATAAAAATGGGGTTTAGGTGGTGGGCTTGGCAAATTTTCTGCAAAAATGTGTGATGCCCGATTTTAATATACAGTGGGGCAAAAAAGTATTTAGTCAGTCACCAATTGTGCAAGTTCTCCCACTTAAAAATATGAGAGAGGCCTGTAATTGTCATCATAGGTACACTTCAACTATGACAGACAAAATGAGAAAGAAAATCCAGAAAATCACATTGTAGGATTTATGAATTTATTTGCAAATTATGGTGGAAAATAAGTATTTGGTCACCTACAAACAAGCAAGATTTCTGGCTCTCATAGACCTGTAACTTCTTCTTTAAGAGGCTCCTCTGTCCTCCACTCGTTACCTGTATTAATGGCACCTGTTATCAGTATAAAAGACACCTGTCCACAACCTCAAACAGTCACACTCCAAACTCCACTATGGCCAAGACCAAAGAGCTGTCAAAGGACACCAGAAACAAAATTGTAGACCTGCACCAGGCTGGGAAGACTGAATCTGCAATAGGTAAGCAGCTTGGTTTGAAGAAATCAACTGTGGGAGCAATTATTAGGAAATGGAAGACATACAAGACCACTGATAATCTCCCTCGATCCGGGGCTCCACACAAGATCGTAACGTGTTACAAAATATATATTTTTATTATTATAAATTATAAATTATTATTAAAATAATCTGTTTGAACATAGGCGGCCCGCCCAATACTTTTTTTTATACAGAAAAAGTCCTGACTTCTCTTCTCCTCTTTGACAAACCACCTCATTATTGTATAATATCTTATTATTATTTTTTTTTTTAAATGACTAATCTGGCTGAATAAAGGTTCCTAAAGAAACAATATTTTTTTAAATTGTAAAAAAAAATATATATATATTAATGTAGATTCGCTCATTTTAATTATCACATTTTTTCTGTCTTGTCTATTCCGCTAATGAATAATTGTGACATCTGTTGTTCTTCTTTTGTTCTAACCACCTTCTCCAGAGGCCAGCACCACCTCCTGCGGTGGCCAAAGCCCCGCTGAAGAAAGACACCCAGTGGTTTGACGTTGGCATGGTCAAGGTGACCAACACGGTGGTCACGCACTACTACCTACCCGACGAAGACGCGGCTGCCGTTGATGTAAGACACTAACGCAACGATCAACACCGCTGACGTGACTACTGTTGTTCTGAAGTCACTGATGTTACCGATGATAATGCATTGGGTTTTTATATAGAGCTTTTCTAAGTGCTTTCACACATTCTGATTTTGTTTTCCTCAATTCCTCACACGCTCGCTCATTGTCTCATTCTCAAAATGTGTTGGAGGAGAACCTCCCAAGGTTCATCCCTCTGAACTTCTCCTCCAATGCTTTTTGAGGAGGAGGAGCTTAGGAAAGACCGATGATCTACGGCTTCCTCCTACTAGGGTTGTTTGGTTGGCCGTATTACCGGCAGTCATGAGTCATGGCCGCAGTAAAATTCCACATGTTGAGTCACGGTGATCTATGGCCAGCTTCCTCCTACTAGGGTTGTTTGGTTGTCTCTCTACCAGGTCCTAATGGTCTGGTACTCGGGGCTCTATTGTCCCTCCAACAGGTCCTAATAGCCCGGTACTCAGGTGTCTAATGGCATGGCCTGGTACTCAGGGCTCTATTGTCCCTCCATCAGGTCCTAATGGCCTGGTAAAATTCCAGGGCTCTATTGTCCCTCCACGTTGAGTCACGGTGATCTCAGGTCCAGCTCTATTGTCCCTCCATCAGGTCCTACTACTCGGGGCTCTATTGGGTTGGTTTGCTCTATTGTCTCTCTACCAGGTCCTAATGGTCCTGGGCTCTATTGTCCCTCATGAGTCATGGCAGGTGTCGCATGTCCCTCCATCAGGTCCTAAAAGGGCTCTACCAGGTCCTAATGGTCTGGTACTGGCCGGGGCTCTATTGTCCCTCCATCAGGTCCTAATAGCCCGGTACTCAGGTGTCTAATGTCCCTCCATCAGGTCCTAATGGCCCGGTACTCAGGTGTCTAATGTCCCTCCATCAGGTCCTAATGGCCTGGTACTCAGGGCTCTATTGTCCCTCCATCAGGTCCTAATGGCCTGGTATTCAGGGCTCTATTGTCCCTCCATCAGGTCCTAATGGCCTGGTACTCGGGGCTCTATTGTCCCTCCATCAGGTCCTAATGGCCTGGTACTCGGGGCTCTATTGTCCCTCCATCAGGTCCTAATGGCCTGGTACTCGGGGGTCTATTGTCTCTCTACCAGGTCCTAATGGCCTGTTACTCGTGGCTCTATTGTCTCTCTACCAGGTCCTAATGGTCTGGTACTCGGGGCTCTATTGTCCCTCCAACAGGTCCTAATAGCCCGGTACTCAGGTGTCTAATGTCCCTCCATCAGGTCCTAATGGCCTGGTACTCAGGGCTCTATTGTCCCTCCATCAGGTCCTAATGGCCTGGTACTCAGGGCTCTGTTGTCCCTCCATCAGGTCCTAATGGCCTGGTATTCAGGGCTCTATTGTCCCTCCATCAGGTCCTAATGGCCTGGTCCTATGGCCTCAGGTCCTAATGGCCTGGTACTCAGGGCTCTATTGGGTCCTAATGGCCTCTCAGGGCTCTTGTCCCTCCATCAGGTCCTAATGGCCTGGTACTCGGGGCTCTATTGTCTCTCTACCAGGTCCTAATGGCCTGGTACTCGGGGCTCTATTGTCTCTCTACCAGGTCCTAATGGTCTGGTACTCGGGGCTCTATTGTCTCTCTACCAGGTCCTAATAGCCTGGTATTCAGGGCTCTATTGTCCCTCCATCAGGTCCTAATGGCCTGGTACTCAGGGCTCTGTTGTCCCTCCATCAGGTCCTAATGGCCTGGTATTCAGGGCTCTATTGTCCCTCCATCAGGTCCTAATGGCCTGGTACTCAGGTCCTAATGGCCTGGTACTCAGGGCTCTAATGTCCCTCCATCAGGTCCTAATGGCCTGGTACTCAGGGCTCTGTTGTCACTCTAACGCCTCTGACTTTGATGCAGATGTGATCTAAAATCACATCCAACACTTATCATCAAAACATTAGGCAGCTTTTAAAACTCCCCTCACTGTGATGATCAGTATTGAAGAAACAAGTTCAACAGCAGGTTGAAACAGTGGAAAACATGGTTGTTTTTGATGTTGTTTTAAAGCCTTAACACAACAAAATGGACAATGCTTTCTGAGCTGATGATCATTTCAAAACACCCATAATTATATTAGAGCCTATGAGCCCAAGCCTGAAAACATTAATTGGCCTTTTGTTCTCATCAATTTACACACAATACTCCATAATGACATCACAATACCCCATAATGACATCACAATACTCCATAATGACATCACAATACCCCATAATGACAAAGCAAAAACATGTTTTTTTTTAAAACATATCACATTTACATAAGTATTCAAACCCTTTACTCAGTACTTTGTTGAAGCACCTTTGGCAGCGATTACAGCCTCAAGTCTTCTTGGGTATGACGCTACCAGCTTGTCACACCTTTATTTGGGGAGTTTCTCCTATTCTTCTCTGCAGATCCTCTCAAGCTCTGTCAGGTTGGATGGGGAGCGTCGCTGCACAGCTATTTTCAGGTCTCTCCAGAGATGTTCGATTGGGTTCAAGTCCAGGCTCTGGTTGGGCCATTCAAGGACATTCAGAGACTTGTCCCGAAGCGTTGTCTTGGCTGTGTGCTTAGGGTTGTTGTCCTGTTGGAAGGTGAACCTTCAACCCAGTCTGAGGTCCTGAGCACTCTGGAGCAGGTTTTCATCAAGGATCTCTACTTTTTTCTTGTCCATCTTTCCCTCAATCCTGATTTTGTCTCCAAGTCCTTGCCTCTGAAAAACATCCCCACAGCATGATGCTGCCACCACCATGCTTCACCGTAGGGATGGTGGGCAGGTTTCCTCCAGACGTGACGCTTGGCATTCAGGCACAAGAGTTCAATCTTGGTTTCATCAGAGATAGTTGTCCATCTGGAAGGTACTACCATCTCCACAGAGGAATTCTGGAGCTCTGTCAGAGTGACCATCGGGTTCTTGGTCACCTCCCTGACCAAGGCCCTTCTCCCCCGATTGCTCAATTTGGCCGGGCAGCCAGCTCTAGGAAGAGTCTTTGTGGTTCCAAACTTCTTCTATTTAAGAATAAAGGGCACTGTCCTCTTAGGCACTTTCAATATTGCAGAAATGTATTGGTACCCTTCCCCAGATCTGTGCCTCGACACAATCCTGTCTCGGAGCTCTACGGATAATTTCTTAGACCTCATGGCTTGGTTTTTGCTCTGACATGCACTGTCAACTGTGGGACCTTCATATAGACAGGTGTGTGCCTTTCCAAATCATGTCCAATCAATTGAATTTACCACAGGTGGACTCTAGTCAAGTTGTAGAAACATCTCAAGGATGATCAATGGAAACAGGAAGCACCTGAGCTCAATCAGCTCAATTTCGGAGTCTCACAGCAAAGGGTCTGAATACTTAATTAAATAAGTTATTTTTTTAATATATTTTTTTTATAAATTAGCAACAATGACAAACCTGTTTTACCTTTGCCATTATGGGGTATTGTGACGCCATTATGGGGTATTGTGACGTCATTATGGGGTATTGTGATGTCATTATGGGGTATTGTGATGTCATTATGGGGTATTGTGATGTCATTATGGGGTATTGTGATGTCATTATGAGGTATTGTGTGTAGATTGAAGAGGAAAAACAGTTATTTAATCAATTTTAGAATAAGGCTGTAACGTAACGGAAGAAGGTGAAAGGGTCTGATTACTTTCCGACACTCACTGAATGTTTTGATATCTAAGACATTGTACGGTTTGTATCATTCACAACTAAAGTCGCCAAATAACTCTAAATCATATAGGACCTGTTTCACGTAATCGCTATTACCTCAATATAGCCACATCATTTACCACATTTACTCCGTAATGGGGAAAAATATACTTTAAGAAATATTTTCAGCTAAGTTAAATTGTTCTTACTATAAAATAATGGCGCAGGACTTATAAACATATCTTGTCAGCTAAATGAACAAGCCTAAAGCAAAAATCAAATCAAATTTATTTGTCACATACACATGGTTAGCAGATGTTAATGCGAGTGTAGCGAAATGCTTGTGCTTCTAGTTCCGACAATGCAGTAATAACCAACAAGTAATCTAACTAACAATTCCAAAACTACTACCTTATACACAAGTGTAAAGGGATAAAGAATATGTACATAAAGATATATGAATGAGTGATGGTACAGAGCAGCATAGGCAAGATGCAGTAGATGATATAGAGTACAGTATATACACATGAGATGAGTAATGTAGGGTATATAAACATATGAAGTAGCATTGTTTAAAGTGGCTCGTGATACATTTTTTACATCAATTTCCATTATTAAAATGGCTGGAGTTGAGTCAGTATGTTGGCAGCAGCCACTCAATGTTAGTTGAGTGTGTTAGTTGTTAGTTGGACTGTAGACTGTTTTTCAGTCTCTCGGTCCCAGCTTTGATGCACCTGTACTGACCTCGCCTTCTGGATGATAGCGGGGTGAACAGGCAGTGGCTCGGGTGGTTGTTGTCCTTGATGATCTTTATGGCCTTCCTGTGACATCGGGTGGTGTAGGTGTCCTGGAGGGCAGGTAGTTTGCCCCCGGTGATGCGTTGTGCAGACCTCACTACCCTCTGGAGAGCCTTACGGTTGAGGGCGGTGCAGTTGCCATACCAGGCGGTGATACAGCCCGCCAGGATGCTCTCGATTGTGCATCTGTAGAAGTTTGTGAGTGCTTTTGGTGACAAGCCGAATTTCTTCAGCCTCCTGAGGTTGAAGAGGCGCTGCTGAGCCTTCTTCACCACACTGTCTGTGTGGATGGACCAATTCAGTTTGTCTGTGATGTGTACGCCGAGGAACTTAACTTACTACCCTCTCCACTACTGTCCCGTCAGCCTATGTCACGGAGCATAGCCTGATAAGATATGAAGGAAAACATGTTGTTTTTCTGTGTGTTGTAGGATGACTCTGGGACGATCCCGGACTACAGTCAGATGAGGAAGATGGACCTCCAGCCAGGGACGGCCTATAAATTCAGAGTGGCCGGGATCAACACCTGTGGTCGAGGGAACTTCTCAGAGGTCTCGGCCTTCAAGACGTGTCTACCAGGCTTCCCCGGAGCTCCCTGTGCTATCAAGATCAGCAAGGTTAACATTTTATTTGATTCAATATTTGACCCAGGAAGTGTAATTTTATCACGCATGTTTTATTTCACCTTGTTTATATGATTCTGTGTTTGTAGCTCATATCACGCTTTCATCCCCTCTCTTCCTCTCCTCCCTCTATCTTTCCCTACTCCTCCCTCTCTCTCTCCCCTCTCTTCCCCTCCCCACTCCTCCCCTCCTCCCTCTCTCCCCTCAGAGCCCAGACGGTGCCCACCTGACCTGGGAGCCTCCGTCGGTCACATCTGGTAAGATCATTGAGTACTCGGTGTACCTGGCCATCCAGAGCGCCCAGAGCGGGGAGCAGGCCAAGCCCACCACCACCACCACCCCAGCCCAGCTGGCTTTCATGCGGGTGTTCTGTGGGCCCAACCCTTCCTGCCTGGTGCAGTCGTCCAGCCTCTCCAACGCACACATAGACTACACCACCAAGCCTGCCATCATCTTCCGCATCGCAGCTCGCAACGAGAAAGGTTACGGCCCTGCCACGCAGGTCAGGTGGCTCCAAGGTACGGAACGTTATGTTAAACTTGATTCACTTGTCAATAATACATTGAACAAAAATATAAACGCAACATGTAAAGTGTTGGTCCCATGTTTCATGAGCTGAAATTAAAGATCCCAGAAATGTTCCATTATGCACAAGAAGCTTATTTCTCTAAATTGTTTTTCACAAATTTGTTTACATCCCTGTTAGTGAGCATTTCTCTTTTGCCATGATAGTCTATCCATCTGACATGTGGCATATCAAGAAGCTGAGTGAACAAAATTATCATTACACAGGTGCACCTTGTGCTGGGGACAATAAAAGGCCACTCTAAAATGTTCAGTTTTGTCACACAACACAATGCCACAGATGTCTCAAGTTTTTAGGGAGCCAGAGATGTTGCCAGAGAATTTGAATGTTCATTTCTCTACCATAAGCCGCCTCTAACGTAATTTTAGAGAATTTGGCAGTAGTCCAACCGGCCTGACAACCACAGACCACGTGTAACCACACCAGCCCAGGACCTCCACATCTGGCTTCTTCACCTGCGGGATCGTCTGAGACCAGCCACCTGGACAGCTGATGAAACTGTGGGATTGCACAACCGAAGAATTTCTGCACAAACTGTCAGAAACCGTCTTAAGGAAGTTGTCCTGCGTGCTCACCGTCCTCACCAGGGTCTTGACCTGCAGTTCGGCGTCGTAACCGACTTCAGTGGGCAACATGCTCACCTTCGATGGCCACTGGACAACTGTGCTCTTCACGGATGAAACATGGTTTCAAGTCTACCAGGCAGATGGCAGACAGCGTGTATGGCGTTGTGTGGGCGAGCGGTTTGCTGATGTCAACGTTGTGAACAGAGTGCCCCATGGTGGCGGTGGGGTTATGGTATGGACAGGCATAAGCTACGGACAACATACACAATTGCAATTTGAATGCACAGAGATACTATGTCGAGATCCTGGTATATGATCTGAGGTCCATTTGTCGTGCCATTCATCCACCGCCATCACCTCATGTTTCAGCATAATAATGCACGGTCACAAGGATCTGTACACAATTCCTGGAGGCTGAGAATTTCCCAGTCCCCCCACCATGGTCTGCATAATCACCAGACGTCACCACACCCGTTGAGCATGTTTGGGATGCTCTGGATCGACGTGTATGACGGTGTGTTCCAGTTCCCGACGATATCCGGTATCGTCACACAACCATTGAAGAGGAGTGGACAACTCTCTGTGAAGATGTCACGCTGCAATAAGGCAAATGATGGTCACACCCAGACACCAACTGGTTTTCTGATCTACGCCATAAATTAGGGCCGAAATCAAATTTTTCAGTTGACTGATTTCCTCATATGAACTGTAACTCCAGTAAAATCTTTGAAATGTTGTTCAGTACAATCCTGTCTGTTTCCCCTCTCCCTGTAGAGATTAGTAAAGATGGCCTTCCAGGCAAACCTACCGTGAAGAGACCAGGTTCCTCACCTGACATGTGAGTACTAGGATTCATCCTCCTCTCTCTCTCTTTTTAAATAAGAAGTTAGAATTTGTGAATTCAGGTGTTTTTAACTGCTATGAATTTATTTATTATTTGGAAATGCAAAAGTGTTTGAAAAAGTTTTTCAGTAGTCGGTTGTGGTCACCCCTCGGTCATAACTCTGCAGCCTTATTATCCATGTTCATCTGTTGATTCATGTTTTGTCTCCTCTTGTAGGAAACCTGCTGGTCCGAAGAAGGCCAGATCAGACCAGTGAGGGGTTACCTTCCTCTCCCCTTGTTGTCCATGATGACTATGACTGAACTGAATACAATACCGCAGGCTCCACCTAGACCCCGGACTCCAACCTCTACCAGAACCCCATCTAACCCTACAACAGCACATCCTGAACCCAGACCAGGCCCCCCATCCTGAACCCAGACCAGGCCCCCATCCTGAACACAGACCAGGCCCCCATCCTGAACACAGACCAGGCCCCCATCCTGAACACAGACCCCCCATCCTGAACACAGACCAGGAACCCAGACCCCCCCCATCCTGAACCCAGACCAGACCAGGCCCCCATCCTGAACACAGACCAGGCCCCCATCCTGAACACAGACCAGGCCCCCATCCTGAACCCAGACCAGGCCCCCATCCTGAACCCAGACCAGGCCCCCATCCTGAACCCAGACCAGGCCCCCATCCTGAACCCAGACCAGGCCCCCATCCTGAACCCAGACCAGGCCCCCATCCTGAACCCAGACCAGGCCCCCATCCTGAACCCAGACCAGGCCCCCCATCCTGAACCCAGACCAGGCCCCCATCCTGAACCCAGACCAGGCCCCCATCCTGAACCCAGACCAGGCCCCCATCCTGAACCCAGACCAGGCCCCCATCCTGAACCCAGACCAGGCCCCATCCTGAACCAGACCAGGCCCCCATCCTGAACCCAGACCAGGCCCCCATCCTGAACACAGACCAGGCCCCCATCCTGAACACAGACCAGGCCCCCATCCTGAACCCAGACCAGGCCCCCATCCTGAACCCAGACCAGGCCCCCATCCTGAACCCAGACCAGGCCCCCATCCTGAACCCAGACCAGGCCCCCATCCTGAACCCAGACCAGGCCCCCCATCCTGAACCCAGACCAGGCCCCCCATCCTGAACACAGACCAGGCCCCCATCCAGAACACAGACCAGACCAGGCCCCCATCCTGAACACAGACCAGGCCCCCATCCTGAACACAGACCAGCCCCCATCCTGAACACAGACCCCCCATCCTGAACACAGACCAGGCCCCCATCCTGAACACAGACCAGGCCCCCATCCTGAACCCAGACCAGGCCCCCATCCTGAACCCAGACCAGGCCCCCATCCTGAACACAGACCAGGCCCCCATCCTGAACACAGACCAGGCCCCCATCCTGAACACAGACCAGGCCCCCATCCTGAACACAGACCAGGCCCCCCATCCTGAACACAGACCAGGCCCGACCACCCATCAGTCACAAAATGGCTGCAAAATAGATAAAGCTGAGAAACACCAGATCCCCTGCCCTCATCACTGGACGCCTTATTTCATTCTTCTGTATATTATTATTATTATTATTATTGATATTTACTTGTTTAAACCATGGAACGCACATAATTAACTTTTTTATTTTCTGTGGAATACAAAAAAACGGTTCGGTCTAGTTTAACTGTTGTTGCTAGATAGTTCTCTAGTCTCGTTCATGCGTTTCCTCTCCCCTGTTAATCTACACAAGCAATAGACAACACAAATAACTGCTCATAATATAATCTAGTGTATCTCATTATTGGAGGAGGGGGGGATGTGGGCATCAGTAGGTTGCTTTCAGAAGAATCAGACGGTTGCTATAGGAGATGGTTGGAACATAAGAAGATGACGTCATTGTCACATCGTCATAGAGATTTAATAAATACACCAAACGGACAGCAGGTCGCTGGGGAGAGGACAAGTGTTCCCCATTCCAAGGGAATCCTCATCGACCAATCAATACTCTGTATCTGTCCTGGCTGTCATCTTGCTTTGTGACATCACTGTGTTTTTAATGTGTAGCTATGTCAGAGAGGAGACTGAGTTAAAGGGTTAGCTTCAGAAAAAATTACCTGTGGTTCATGTAGGTTTAGGAGACTGCTTTATTCTCCCTCTAGTTGACAATCTACTCCGGTAGTTTCTCTGCTTTCATTGGAGGAGTTTGTTGACAGTGATTTGGCTGACTGCCAGGGTGTGACAGTGATTTGGCTGACTGCCAGGGTGAAACAACCCAATACGTATTTTATAACCTTATTTGACCGTTTCAGAATTGGTGGTGTAAGGAACGATTTACGTAACAAGGACTTTTTGTACTTGTTCTGCTGCAGAACATAAGATTTGTCAGAAAAAGAGGAGTGGATTGTTTTATTTTTGTTTACTCATTTTTTTTCTTATTAAAGAAATTAATTTGCTGGAAAAAAATATTTATTTTTACCCCCCTTTCAATCTGTCTATTCCGTAGTAGAATTAATTTGTTGGACTATGGAATTCAAAAGGTTATTTTTATTTTCCCAAGGCCTGTTTTCTTTTATTTTCTTCTTTTTTTTTGTTGATAAATCCCAGTTTATTCCGCCCCCAAATTGTGGAGGAAGTTTTTCGTATTGATAAACATTTACATTTTGTTTTTGGTGTATTATGTGTTAAGGTATGCAATTGTGTAACGTGCCGAGTGTTTTCCACGTAGTCTTTTTAGAGCGGAACGGTTTTTAGTTACCTAGTGTGGATATGATGGCAGGAAGAGTGATTGATTGGCGCAGCTAGTATCGGCTCAGTTGTAAATAAGTTCCTTCACGTAGCAAGAAGTTAAAAATAAAATAAGAAACGTTTAAAAAATATAAAAAAAACATTTGAAAAAAAAATGGCTTTTTATATAATTATCTGTAACAAAATTGGCTTTTATATGTTTGTCATCTCGGTTGCTTTGTCTAGATATAAAAAAAATAATAATAATTAAAAAGGAAATGTCTTCCTGCTCTGTCTTGTTCTCGCTTCTGTTTTTCCTCATTGACTATAATGCAGAACCCTTCTTCTTGATATCGTTGCTATGGTTATAATGCCCAAGTTGCGTTGGCAGGCAGGGAGGTCAGGAGGTTGTATTAAGAACCCAACATAGAAATAGAATCTAGAAGCGATTGTTGAACAGCAACAGCTAGCTGATGGAGATTTGAGCTTTGTTCAATCTGATCTGACAGATGTTTCGGTATTAAATTGTTTGTGAATATTACTATGAAAAATAAAACTTTTTAGTGCATCCTTTTCTTACAATTTCTGGAGATGTGACTTATTTTGTGTGAATGTTGTGTTGCTAATGAGGGGAGAGACATCTTTTCCTTGACTTGGACACTGGTTGAGTTCACCACCACCTCTACTTATGTGTAAAATATAAAGTACATACTGTTCGGTTATACAGTGGGGCAAAAAAGTATTTAGTCAGCCACCAATTGTGCAAGTTCTCCCACTTAAAAAGATGAGAGAGGCCTGTAATTTTAATCATAGGTACACTTCAACTATGACAGACAAAATGAGGAAGAAAAATCCCGAAAAATCACATTGTAGGATTTTTAATGAATATTTTTGCAAATGATGGTGGAAAATAAGTATTTGGTCAATAACAAAAGTTTATCTCAATACTTTGTTATATACCCTTTGTTGGCAATGACAGAGGTCAAACGTTTTCTGTAAGTCTTAGTAAGGTTTTCACACACTGTTGCTGGTATTTTGGCCCATTCCTCCATGTAGATCTCCTCTAGAGCAGTAATGTTTTGGGGCTGTTGCTGGGCAACACGGACTTTCAACTCCCTCCAAAGATTTTCTATGGGGTTGAGATCTGGAGACTGGCTAGGCCACTACAGGACCTTGAAATGCTTCTTACGAAGCCACTCCTTCGTTGCCCGGGCGGTGTGTTTGGGATCATTGTCATGCTGAAAGACCCAGCCACGTTTCATCTTCAATGCCCTTGCTGATGGAAGGAGGTTTTCACTCAAAATCTCACAATACATGGCCACATTCATTCTTTCCTTTACACAAATCAGTCGTCCTGGTCCCTTTGCATAAAAACAGCCCCAAAGCATGATGTTTCCACCCTCATGCTTCACAGTAGGTATGGTGTTCTTTGGATGCAACTCAGCACTCTTTGTCCTCCAAACACGATGAGTCAAGTTTTTACCAAAAAGTTATATTTTGGTTTCATCTGACCATATGACATTCTCCCAATCTTCTTCTGGATCATCCAAATGCTCTCTAGCAAACTTCAGACGGGCCTGGACATGTACTGGCTTAAGCAGGGGGACACGTCTGGCACTGCAGGATTTGAGTCCCTGGCGGCGTAGTGTGTTACTGATGGTAGGCTTTGTTACTTTGGTCCCAGCTCTGCAGGTCATTCACTAGGTCCCCCCGTGTGGTTCTGGGATTTTTGCTCACCGTTCTTGTGATCATTTTGACCCCACAGGGTGAGATCCTGCGTGGAGCCCCAGATCGAGGGAGATTATCAGTGGTCTTGTATGTCTTCCATTTCCTAATAATTGCTCCCACAGTTGATTTCTTCAAACCAAGCTGCTTACCTATTGCAGATTCAGTCTTCCCAGCCTTGTGCAGGTCTACAATGTTGTTTCTGGTGTCCTTTGACAGCTCTTTGGTCTTGGCCATAGTGGAGTTTGGAGTGTGACTGTTTGAGGTTGTGGACAGGTGTCTTTTATACTGATAACAAGTTCAAACAGGTGCCATTAATACAGGTAACAAGTGGAGGGCAGAGGAGGCTCTTAAAGAAGAAGTTACAGGTCTGTGAGAGCCAGAAATCCTGCTTGTTTGTAGGTGACCAAATACTTATTTTCCACCATAATTTGCAAATAAATTCATAAAAAATCCTACAATGTGATTTTCTGGATTCTTTTTCTCATTTTGTCTGTCATAGTTGAAGTGTTTTTTGCCCCACTGTACCTGCTGGAGCGCGTGCTACAGGTGGGTGATGCTATGGTGACCAACGAGCTGAGATAAGGGGGACTTTACCTAGCAGGGTCTTGTAGATGACCTGGAGCCAGTGGGTTTGGCGACGAGTATGAAGCGAGGGCCAGCCAACGAGAGCGTACAGGTCGCAGCGGTGGGTAGTATATGGGGCTTTGGTGACAAAACAGATGGCACTGTGACAGACTGTATAACATTGGGAGCAGCTAATGGGGATCCATAATAAATACAAATACAAATTTTGTCCTGCAGTACAGATGTACCACCCTTCCTCCATTTTGGCCTGCAGTACAGATGTCGGATCTTAACTTGATCATTCTTTTGTCACAGAGAATTTTCCTGAAGCATCAGGAAATTTAAAAAAAATGAGCCAGTTCTCTTTCTCTCCATCGGGGGGCAGTCTAGTCATTGGGATCAAGGCTTGCTATAAAAATGATGTTCTCTCTCGCACAAACACTATAGGCCAAGGTCTACTGCAACATCCAAATGTACAACAATGTATCTGAAATGCAGCCAAGCACATCAACAACTGTTGTTAAATATAGCTTAATAACACAAGATAGATATTGGTCTTCACTAGTGTATCATAAAGTTACGAATGAGCTGTCAAAATTGAATTGAATTACGGCCTGGGTTGATGTAGTGGTCAGGCCCGTTGCCTTCAGCAAATACCATGTTGGTGTGGGTTTCATTCCAGTGTAGGCTACACCAATATTAGTTTCCGTTCATACAAAGTGAAATTGCCACAGGAAATACTTTCTTTCTACTTTACTTGTACGGCTTGTCAGATGAATCACCTTTAGTCTGTTCGAAAGGTCTAAGTGGGGTTTGGATGACAATACGAACCAGCGGGTTCTCCTTGTTTGCAAGAAGGACTAAGGCAGAGCGGAAGAGGCGAAGGGAGAGGGTTCACTCTGGCCAAAATCAGTCCAATGCGTTTCTATGGGTGTAATATGCAGGCCTAAGCTTGTCGCCTGCCTTGGGGAAGGCAGAATTTAGAGCATATTGATGGTTTAACTAGACATCAGTTGGTGATAATCTAGTGCTGTTGATGGTTGCAATAGGCCCCTTGTTAATTGATTATATTCCAATAGGCTACATTTTGTAGGCTAACCATTAGCCTATCAATAGTCACATAATGAAAGTTGTGAAAACCCATAATAGGCTACTCCCTGGCTGAGTTTATGAGCTGATTTAGGCCATCAGCTGATTGACAGATAGGCCTACTGTAGAACAACACACTTTACTCCAGGTTGAATACCATGTTTTATAGTTGTTCGTTTTTAAATATACACTACTGGTCCAATGGTTTTACAACTCCTACTCATTCAAGGGTTCTTCTTTATTTTGACAATTATCTATGTTGTAGAATAATAGTGAAGACATCAAAACTATGAAATAACACATATGGAATCATGTAGCAACCAAAAAAGTATTTTAAAAATCTAAATACATTTTAGATTCTTCAAAGTAGCCACCCTTTGCCTTGATGACAGCTTTGCACACTTTTGGCATTCTTTCAACCATCTTCACCTGGAATGCTTTTCCAACAGTCTTGAAGGAATTCCCACATATGCTGAGCACTTGTTGGCTGCTTTTCCTTCACTCTGCAGTCTGACTCATCCCAATCCATCTCAATTTGGTTGAGGTCAGGGGATTGTGGAGGACAGGTCATCTGATGCAGCACTCTCCTTCTTGGTCAAATAGCCTTTACACAGCTTGGAGGTGTGTTGGGTCATTGTCTTGTTGAAAAACAAATGATAGTTAAGTGTGACTTGAATTCTAAATAAATCACTGACAGTGTCACCAGCAAAGCACCATCACACCTCCTCCTCCATGCTTCACGGTGGGAACCACACATGTGGAGATCATCCGTTCACCTACTCTGTGTCTCACAAAGACATGGTGGTTGGAACCAAAAATCTCCCATTTGGACTCATCAGACCAAAGGATACATTTTCACCGGTCTAATGTCCATTGCTTGTGTTTCTTGGCCCAAGCAAGTCTCTTCTTCTTATTGGTGTCCTTTAGTAGTGGTTTCTTTGCAGCAATTCAACCATGAAGGCCTGATTCACACAGTCTCCTCCGAACAGTTGATGTTGATGTGTCTGTTACTTGAACTCTGTGAAGCATTTATTTGGGCTGCAATTTCTGAGGCTGGTAATTCTAATGAACGTATCCTCAGCAGCAGAGGTAACTCTGGGTCTTCCTTTCCTGTGGCGGTCCTCATGAGAGCCAGTTTCATCACAGCGCTTGATGGTTTTTGCGACTGCACTTGAAGAAACTTTCAAAGTTCTGGATGTTTTCCATATTGACTGACCTTCATGTCTTAAAGTAATGATGGACTGTTGTTTCTTTTTGTTTATTTGAGCTGTTCTTGCCATAATATGGACTTGGTCTTTTACCAAATAGGGATATCTTCTGTTTACCAGCCCTACCTTGTCACAACACAACTGATTGGTTCAAATGCATTAAGGAAAGAAATTCCACAAAAAAGGCACACCTGTTAATTGAAATACATTCCAGGTGACTTCCTCATGAAGCTGGTTAAGAGAATGCCAAGAGTGTGCAAAGTTGTCATCAAGGCAACAGGCAATTTAAAGAATCTCAAATAAGAAATATATTTTAATTTGTTTAACACTTTTTTGGTTACTACATGATTCCATATGTGTCATTTCCTAGTTTTGATGTCTTCACTATTATTCTTCAATGTAGAAAATAGTGAAAATAATGAAAAACCCTTGAATGAGTAGGTGTGTCCAAACTTTTAACCAGTAGTGTATGTATAATTTGTGGAGGTGGCTAGTGTACGTACTGTACAGTGTGTTCTTAGTTTAACACCCCCCCCCCCGCCCACCACCACACCTCCCTGTCTGTCTGTACAGTTTCCGCTCTGTCCCTACTCTCATTATGGAAAAGGCATATCTCTCCGTATGATGGCAGAGTTTGACTTGATTTGCATTGCTGCTCCCCACTCAAACCTTTACTTTGTACAGTTTTATTGGTTGAGTTCAGTAACTGTTTTATTGGTTGAGTTCAGTAACTGTTTTATTGGTTGAGTTCAGTAACAGTTTCATTGGTTGAGTTCAGTAACAGTTTCATTGGTTGAGTTCAGTAACAGTTTCATTGGTTGAGTTCAGTAACAGTTTCATTGGTTGAGTTCAGTAACAGTTTCATTGATTGAGTTCAGTAACAGTTTCATTGATTGAGTTCAGTAACAGTTTCATTGATTGAGTTCAGTAACAGTTTCATTGATTGAGTTCAGTAACAGTTTCATTGGTTGAGTTCAGTAACAGTTTCATTGGTTGAGTTCAGTAACAGTTTCATTGGTTGAGTTCAGTAACAGTTTCATTGGTTGAGTTCAGTAACAGTTTCATTGGTTGAGTTCAGTAACAGTTTCATTGGTTGAGTTCAGTAACAGTTTCATTGGTTGAGTTCAGTAACAGTTTCATTGGTTGAGTTCAGTAACAGTTTCATTGGTTGAGTTCAGTAACAGTTTCATTGATTGAGTTCAGTAACAGTTTCATTGGTTGAGTTCAGTAACAGTTTCATTGGTTGAGTTCAGTAACAGTTTCATTGGTTGAGTTCAGTAACAGTTTCATTGGTTGAGTTCAGTAACAGTTTCATTGGTTGAGTTCAGTAACAGTTTCATTGGTTGAGTTCAGTAACAGTTTCATTGGTTGAGTTCAGTAACAGTTTCATTGGTTGAGTTCAGTAACAGTTTCATTGGTTGAGTTCAGTAACAGTTTCATTGGTTGAGTTCAGTAACAGTTTCATTGGTTGAGTTCAGTAACAGTTTCATTGATTGAGTTCAGTAACAGTTTCATTGGTTGAGTTCAGTAACAGTTTCATTGGTTGAGTTCAGTAACAGTTTCATTGATTGAGTTCAGTAACAGTTTCATTGATTGAGTTCAGTAACAGTTTCATTGATTGAGTTCAGTAACAGTTTCATTGATTGAGTTCAGTAACAGTTTCATTGATTGAGTTCAGTAACAGTTTCATTGATTGAGTTCAGTAACTGTTTTATTGGTTGAGTTCAGTAACAGTTTCATTGGTTGAGTTCAGTAACAGTTTCATTGGTTGAGTTCAGTAACTGTTTCATTGGTTGAGTTCAGTAACAGTTTCATTGGTTGAGTTCAGTAACAGTTTCATTGGTTGAGTTCAGTAACAGTTTCATTGGTTGAGTTCAGTAACAGTTTCATTGATTGAGTTCAGTAACAGTTTCATTGGTTGAGTTCAGTAACAGTTTCATTGGTTGAGTTCAGTAACAGTTTCATTGGTTGAGTTCAGTAACAGTTTCATTGGTTGAGTTCAGTAACAGTTTCATTGATTGAGTTCAGTAACAGTTTCATTGGTTGAGTTCAGTAACAGTTTCATTGGTTGAGTTCAGTAACAGTTTCATTGATTGAGTTCAGTAACAGTTTCATTGGTTGAGTTCAGTAACAGTTTCATTGCGGATCACCAAGTGTCTGTCTGTAACTTGATGCTTGGATCACATGCTATATTGTCCTGTATATTCTCACTTTTGACAATATTATTGACAGATCTGTGTATCATCAACACTGTGAAATGCAAAAAGAGCATTGTACTACAAGTGTTGTAGTCTATACATCTAGATATTTAACATACTGTATCAATGACATTTGTTGATCCTGGGGAGGCAGGGTAGCCTAGTGGTTAGAGCGTTGGACTAGAAACCGAAAGGTTGCAAGATCAAATCCTTGAGCTGACAAGGTAAAACATCTGTCGTTCTGCCCCTGAACAAGGCACTTGTTCCCCGGGAAGGCCGTCATTGTAAATCAGAATTTGATCTTAACTGACCTGCCTAGTTAAATAAAGGTAAAATAAAAAACTGTGACTTCAGCATGTGTTTGATTTTTTTGAGAACCAGTGAAATCATCAAGTTTTATTGTTGGTAATAAATGCTTTAAATCATTGTGGTTCTATAGTTCCACTGAGAGGTTTTGGTCTAACGTCTATCTAACCTCTATCTAACCTCTATCTAACGTCTATCTAACCTCTGTCTAACCTCTGTCTAACCTCTGTCTAACCTCTGTCTAACCTCTGTCTAACCTCTGTCTAACCTCTGTCTATTATTTTTTTTTTTTTTTAATTTTACCTTTATTTAACTAGGCAAGTCAGTTAAGAACAAATTCTTATTTTCAATGACGGCCTAGGAACAGTGGGTTAACTGCCTGTTCAGGGGCAGAACGACAGATTCGTACCTTGTCAGCTCTGGGATTCGAACTTGCAACCTTTCGGTTACTCGTCCAACGCTCTAACCACTAGGCTACGCTGCCGCCCCCTGTCTAACCTCTATCTAACGTCTAACTTCTGTCTAACCTCAGTCTAACGTCTATCTAACATCTAACCTCTGTCTAACCTCTGTCTAACGTCTATCCAATGTCTAACCTCTGTCTAACGTCTATCCAATGTCTAACCTCTGTCTAACGTCTATCCAATGTCTAACCTCTGTCTAACGTCTATCTAACATCTAATCTCTGTCTAACCTCTGTCTGTCTAACGTCTAACCTCTGTCTAACGTCTATCTAACATCTAATCTCTGTCTAACCTCTGTCTGTCTAACGTCTATCTAACATCTAATCTCTGTCTAACCTCTGTCTGTCTAACGTCTAACCTCTGTCTAACGTCTATCTAACATCTAATCTCTGTCTAACCTCTGTCTGTCTAACGTCTAACCTCTGTCTAACGTCTATCTAACGTCTTATCTCCTTTCTGATCTAGTCACCCTGAGGAATCTAGAGAGTTTAGGGTATTGTGGTGCCTAACTGACACACGAGTAGTGGAAACAGTAAGTGTATGGTTGGCACTGCCTGTCAGAGAAAGTAACTACATGTCCTGTAGTTATTATACCCCATACCCACTCCCCTCCCCTCCCCATACCCCCTCCCCCTCCTCCCCTCCCCATACCCCCTCCCCTCAACCCTAACCTCTGCCTGGTGTTAACCCAGGCACCAGACGGTTTCTATTCCTCTACCATAGTGCCCTGGCTGTGCCAACCACATCTCCCACTCTTAGACTTGACTGATTCTTGCTCACAGAAGAAGAAAAAAACGGATGAAAAGCAGAATTCGCTCACATTTTTATCTCACCTCAGCCTCGACCAACACTCATCCTGATAGGTCCCTGTTCCAGACCTCTAGTCTTCATGACCTGATCCAGAACAACTCTCTCTCTCTCTGCTATTCCTGAGGAGAGCATCACTGACCTGATCCAGAACAACTCTCTCTCTCTGCTATTCCTGAGGAGAGCATCACTGACCTGATCCAGAACAACTCTCTCTCTGCTATTCCTGAGGAGAGCATCACTGACCTGATCCAGAACAACTCTCTCTCTCTGCTATTCCTGAGGAGAGCATCACTGACCTGATCCAGAACAACTCTCTCTCTCTCTGCTATTCCTGAGGAGAGCATCACTGACCTGATCCAGAACAACTCTCTCTCTCTGCTATTCCTGAGGAGAGCATCACTGACCTGATCCAGAACAACTCTCTCTCTCTGCTATTCCTGAGGAGAGCATCACTGACCTGATCCAGAACAACTCTCTCTCTCTGCTATTCCTGAGGAGAGCATCACTGACCTGATCCAGAACAACTCTCTCTCTCTGCTATTCCTGAGGAGAGCATCAGTGACCTGATCCAGAACAACTCTCTCTCTCTGCTATTCCTGAGGAGAGCATCACTGACCTGATCCAGAACAACTCTCTCTCTCTGCTATTCCTGAGGAGAGCATCAGTGACCTGATCCAGAACAACTCTCTCTCTCTGCTATTCCTGAGGAGAGCATCATTGACCTGAAAACAGTTTGATTCAGTGAGTAATATTTAGTTGGTAACACGTTATATTAAATGTAATGGACACAGTGGCAAGTGTTACAATACATTGACTTTCCTGGCTAAATAAAATGAAATGTGTAAACCACTATAAATGATTATAATAATTTCCCCTGTGTGCTGATCTTCAATGTAGATTCGCTATGGATTTAGTTACTGATCTTCAATGTAGATTCACTATGGATTTAGTTACTGATCTTCAATGTAGATTCACTATGGATTTAGTTACTGATCTTCAATGTAGATTCACTATGGATTTAGTTACTGATCTTCAATGTAGATTCACTATGGATTTAGTTACTGATCTTCTATGTAGATTCACTATGGATTTAGTTACTGATCTTCAATGTAGATTCACTATGGATTTAGTTACTGATCTTCAATGTAGATTCACTATGGATTTAGTTACTGATCTTCAATGTAGATTCACTATGGATTTAGTTACTGATCTTCAATGTAGATTCACTATGGATTTAGTTACTGATTTTCTATGTAGATTCACTATGGATTTAGTTACTGATCTTCAATGTAGATTCACTATGGATTTAGTTACTGATTTTCTATGTAGATTCACTATGGATTTAGTTGCTGATCTTCAATGTAGATTCGCTATGGATTTAGTTACTGATCTTCAATGTAGATTCACTATGGATTTAGTTACTGATCTTCAATGTCGCTATGGATTTATGCTAAATTAAGTATTATCTTCAAACAAGTCCTGGTCCAAGATCATAGTACTTCCCTATCAATGTTAAGTAAAAGTAATTCTCTGTTGTTTAAATACCTTTATGTATGACTTATGTGGTTCATGATACTTTCATTTACATTGTAAGAATGTACTAACATACTGTATCATCACGATCCATCACTTAATTAATGTATCATCACGATCCATCACCTAATTACTGCATCATCAACGATCCATCACCTAATTACTGCATCATCACGATCCATCACTTAATTACTGCATCATCACGATCCATCACTTAATTAATGTATCATCACGATCCATCACCTAATTACTGCATCATCAACGATCCATCACCTAATTACTGCATCATCACGATCCATCACCTAATTAATGCATCATCACGATCCATCACTTAATTACTGCATCATCACGATCCATCACCTAATTAATGCATCATCACGATCCATCACCTAATTAATGCATCATCACGATCCATCACTTAATTACTGCACCATCACGATCCATCACGTAATTACTGCATCATCACGATCCATCACCTAATTACTGCATCATCACGATCCATCACCTAATTACTGCATCATCACGATCCATCACTTAATTACTGCATCATCACGATCCATCACTTAATTACTGCATCATCACGATCCATCACTTAATTACTGCATCATCACGATCCATCACCTAATTACTGCATCATCACGATCCATCACTTAATTACTGCATCATCACGATCCATCACCTAATTACTGCATCATCACGATCCATCACTTAATTACTGCATCATCACGATCCATCACTTAATTACTGCATCATCACGATCCATCACGTAATTACTGCATCATCACGATCCATCACTTAATTACTGCATCATCATGATCCATCACCTAATTACTGCATCATCACGATCCATCACCTAATTACTGCATCATCACGATCCATCACCTAATTACTGCATCATCACGATCCATCACCTAATTACTGCATCATCACGATCCATCACCTAATTACTGCATCATCACGATCCATCACTTAATTACTGCATCATCACGATCCATCACCTAATTACTGCATCATCACGATCCATCACTTAATTATAATTACTGCACCATCACGATCCATCACCTAATTACTGCATCATCACGATCCATCACTTAATTACTGCATCATCACGATCCATCACTTAATTACTGCATCATCACGATCCATCACCTAATTACTGCATCATCACAATCCATCACTTAATTACTGCATCATCACGATCCATCACTTAATTACTGCACCATCACGATCCATCACTATTGACGATCACAAGCTATCTGCTAGTAGTGCCGTCCTCATTAACAGTCATCAATGTAAGTGGCTAGTTCTGTAGGTCTGTATGAATGTAGTCAGATGTAATATACTGTCTCTCTCTATAGTACTACAGTAACATTGAATTGAATGATATGCAAGGTAGAGGCGCAACAGGGTAACGGTGTGCTCCTCTCTCCGTCACCTTAGTCTCCTCCACACCGATGGAGGGTTCTACAGAGCAACAGTCTCGCTGGATGTCCCTTCCAGCCTTGCTCCCTCCTGAAGCCATGTTTAACTTTACTACAGAGATCACCTCTCTAGACTCTGTCCAGTACCACAGGGCTACGGCCAGTCCAGACTCGCTCCAGTACCACAGGGCTACGGCCAGTCCAGACTCGCTCCAGTACCACAGGGCTACAGCCAGTCCAGACCCGCTCCAGTATCACTGGGCTAAGGCCAGTCCAGACTCTGCTAAGGCCAGTCCAGACTCTGTTCAGTACCACTGGGCTACGGCCAGTCCAGACTCGCTCCAGTATCACTGGGCTACGGCCAGTCCAGACTCTGCTAAGGCCAGTCCAGACTCGCTCCAGTATCACTGGGCTAAGGCCAGTCCAGACTCTGCTAA
>NC_056450.1:43805494-43897994 GCF_018296145.1 Oncorhynchus tshawytscha
GGTAGGCAACAATACATCCGCCATGCTTATCCTCAACACGGGGGGGGCCCACAGGGGTGTGTGCTTAGTCCCCTCCTGTACTCCCTGTTCACCCAAGACTGCGTGGCCATGCACGCCTCCAACACCATCATTCAGTTTGCTGACGACACAACGGTGGTAGGCCTGATCACCGGTGACGACAAGTCAACCTACAGGGAGGCGGTCAGAGATCTGACACTGTGGTGCCAGTTCAACAACCTCTCCCTCTACGTCAGTAAGACCAAGGAGCTGATCATGGACTACAGGAAACAAGAACGCCCTCATCCACATCGACGGGGAACAAGAACGCCCTCATCCACATCGACGGAAACAAGAAAGCCCTCATCCACATCGACGGGAAACAAGAACGCCCTCATCCACACCGACGGGGAACAAGAACGCCCTCATCCACATCGACGAGAAACAAGAACGCCCTCATCCACATCGACGGGGAACAAGAACGCCCTCATCCACATCAACGGGAAACAAGAACGCCCTCATCCACATCAACGAGAAACAAGAACGCCCTCATCCACATCGACGGGAAACAAGAACGCCCTCATCCACATCGACGGGAAACAAGAACGCCCTCATCCACATCGACGGAAACAAGAACGCCCTCATCCACATCGACGGAAACAAGAACGCCCTCATCCACATCGACGAGAAACAAGAACGCCCTCATCCACATCGACGGGGAACAAGAACGCCCTCATCCACATCGACGGGAAACAAGAACGCCCTCATCCACATCGACGGGGAACAAGAACGCCCTCATCCACATCGACGAGAAACAAGAACGCCCTCATCCACATCGACGGGGAACAAGAACGCCCTCATCCACATCGACGGGAAACAAGAACGCCCTCATCCACATCGACGGGGAACAAGAACGCCCTCATCCACATCGACGGGAAACAAGAACGCCCTCATCCACATCGACGGGAAACAAGAACGCCCTCATCCACATCGACGAGAAACAAGAACGCCCTCATCCACATCGACGGGGAACAAGAACGCCCTCATCCACATCGACGGGAAACAAGAACGCCCTCATCCACATCGACGGGGAACAAGAACGCCCTCATCCACACCGACAGGGCGGCAGTGGAGCGGGTCTAGAGCTTGAAGTTCCTCTGGGTCCAAATCACTAAGGACTTAAAATGGTCCACGCACAGTCATGAAAAAGGTGTGACAGAGCCTTTTCCTCCTCAGGAGGTTGAGAATGTTTGGCATCACATCCTCAAAACGTTTCTACAGCTGCACCATTGAGAGCATCTTGACTGGCTGCATCACCCTTTGGTATGGTAACAGGACCGCCCTCGATCGCATGGCGCAACAGAGGGTAGTGAGGACAGCCCAGTACATCACTGGGGCCCAGCTCCCTGTCATCCAGGACCTCTATATCAGAGGGTGGTGAGGACAGCCCAGTACATCACTGGGGCCCAGCTCCCTGTCATCCAGGACCTCTATATCAGAGGGTGGTGAGGACAGCCCAGTACATCACTGGGGCCCAGCTCCCTGTCATCCAGGACCTCTATATCAGGTGGTGAGGACAGCCCAGTACATCACTGGGGCCCAGCTCCCTGCCATCCAGGACCTCTATATCAGAGGGTGGTGAGGACAGCCCAGTACATCACTGGGGCCCAGCTCCCTGCCATCCAGGACCTCTATATCAGAGGGTGGTGAGGACAGCCCAGTACATCACTGGGGCCCAGCTCCCTGCCATCCAGGACCTCTATATCAGAGGGTAGTGAAAGGAAAGGCCCGGAAAATCGTTAGAGATTTCAGCCACCCAAGATATAGAGTGTTCTCTCTGTTTCCGTACGTAAGGTAACAGGCTCCTGAACAGCTTCTATCCCCATAAGACTGATGAATAGTTAACGAAATAGCTACACAGACTATGTTGACCCTTGAATATATATATTTTGTTGTCTCTATGTACACCCACAGGACTCCACACACACACACACACACACACACACACACACACACACACACACACACACACACACACACACACACACACACACACACACACACAATCTTCATTGACACTGCTGCTACTCTGTTTATTATACACCCTGATGCCTAGTCTCCTTCCCCCTATACATATCTACCTCTATCAGTCCAGTATCCCTGTCTCCTTCCCCCTATACATATCTACCTCTATCAGTCCAGTATCCCTGTCTCCTTCCCCTATACATATCTACCTCCATCACTCCAGTATCCCTGTCTCCTTCCCCCTATACATATCTACCTCCATCACTCCAGTATCCCTGTCTCCTTCTCCCTATACATATCTACCTCCATCACTCTAGTATCCCTGTCTCCTTCCCCCTATACATATCTACCTCCATCACTCCAGTATCCCCTTCCCCCTATACATATCTACCTCCATCACTCCAGTATCCCTGTCTCCTTCCCCTATACATATCTACCTCCATCACTCCAGTATCCCTGTCTCCTTCCCCCTATACATATCTACCTCCATCACTCCAGTATCCCTGTCTCCTTACCCCTGTACATATCTACCTCCATCACTCCAGTATCCCTGTCTCCTTCCCCCTATACATATCTACCTCCATCACTCCAGTATCCCTGTCTCCTTACCACTATACATATGTACCTCCATCACTCCAGTATCCCTGTCTCCTTACCCCTATACATATCTACCTCCATCACTCCAGTATCCCTGTCTCCTTCCCTTTCTCCTTACCCCTATACATATCTACCTCCATCACTCCATCACTCCAGTATCCCTGTCCCCTTCCCCTATACATATCTACCTCCATCACTCCAGTATCCCTGTCTCCTTCCCCCTATAAATATCTACCTCCATCACTCCAGTATCCCTGTCTCCTTCCCCCTATACATATCTACCTCCATCACTCTAGTATCCCTGTCTCCTTCCCCTATAAATATCTACCTCCATCACTCCAGTATCCCTGTCTCCTTCCCCCTATACATATCTACCTCCATCACTCCAGTATCCCTGTCTCCTTCCCCTATACATATCTACCTCCATCACTCCAGTATCCCTGTCTCCTTCCCCCTATACATATCTACCTCCATCACTCCAGTATCCCTGTCTCCTTCCCCTATAAATATCTACCTCCATCACTCCAGTATCCCTGTCTCCTTCCCCCTATAAATATCTACCTCCATCACTCCAGTATCCCTGTCTCCTTCCCCCTATACATATCTACCTCCATCACTCCAGTATCCCTGTCTCCTTCCCCCTATACATATCTACCTCCATCACTCCATCACTCCAGTATCCCTGTCCCCTTCCCCTATACATATCTACCTCCATCACTCCAGTATCCCTGTCTCCTTCCCCTATAAATATCTACCTCCATCACTCCAGTATCCCTCTCCTTCCCCCTATACATATCTACCTCCATCACTCTAGTATCCCTGTCTCCTTCCCCTATAAATATCTACCTCCATCACTCCAGTATCCCTGTCTCCTTCCCCCTATACATATCTACCTCCATCACTCCAGTATCCCCTTCCCCCTTTACATATCTACCTCCATCACTCCAGTATCCCTGTCTCCTTCCCCTATACATATCTACCTCCATCACTCCAGTATCCCTGTCTCCTTCCCCCTATACATATCTACCTCCATCACTCCAGTATCCCCTTCCCCCTTTACATATCTACCTCCATCACTCCAGTATCCCTGTCTCCTTCCCCCTATATATATCTACCTCCATCACTCTAGTATCCCTGTCTCCTTCCCCCTATACATATCTACCTCCATCACTCTAGTATCCCTGTCTCCTTCCCCCTATACATATCTACCTCCATCACTCCAGTATCCCTGTCTCCTTCCCCTTTACATATCTACCTCCATCACTCCAGTATCCCTGTCTCCTTCCCCCTTTACATATCTACCTCCATCACTCCAGTATCCCTGTCTCCTTCCCCCTCTACATATCTACCTCCATCACTCCAGTATCCCTGTCACCTTCCCCCTATACATATCTACCTCCATCACTCCAGTATCCCTGTCTCCTTCCCCCTATACATATCTACCTCCATCACTCCAGTATCCCTGTCACCTTCCCCCTATACATATCTACCTCCATCACTCCAGTATCCCTGTCTCCTTCCCCCTATACATATCTACCTCCATCACTCCAGTATCCCTGTCTCCTTCCCCTTTACATATCTACCTCCATCACTCTAGTATCCCTGTCTCCTTCCCCCTTTACATATCTACCTCCATCACTCCAGTATCCCCGTCTCCTTCCCCCTATACATATCTACCTCCATCACTCCAGTATCCCTGTCTCCTTCCCCTATACATATCTCCATCACTCCAGTATCCCTGTCTCCTTCCCCTATACATATCTACCTCCATACCTCCAGTATCCCTGTCTCCTTCCCCCTATACATATCTACCTCCATCACTCCAGTATCCCTGTCTCCTTCCCCCTATACATATCTACCTCCATCACTCCAGTATCCCTGTCTCCTTCCCCCTATACATATCTACCTCCATCACTCCAGTATCCCTGTCTCCTTCCCCCTATACATATCTACCTCCATACCTCCATCACTCCAGTATCCCTGTCTCCTTCCCCCTATACATATCTACCTCCATCACTCTAGTATCCCTGTACATTGTTAATATGGTACTGGAGCTGACCCTGTATATAGTTTAGTTTCTTACTTTCTCGCATTCTGCTTATTTCTTATTTTTTATTTCTCGTGTGTTTCTGTTCTACCTTACGTGATTTTTAGTGCTACATTTGATATTGATTACTGCATTGTTGGGTTTAGAGTTGGAAAGAAAGGCATTTCACTGTACTTGTGCACTTGACATTAAAACTTGAACCTTAGAATTAAGAATTAGAATTCTAGAATTGGAATACTAGAATGAACATGAACCTTCTTATGATGGGATGAAGGTCAGCCATATTGGTCAGGGAGTTGGTCAACCATGGTTTGCCAGTGCTGTGATCAGTGGCGATTTTAGCATGTACACCTTGGTGGGGCAAACTCCCCAAATATTTGGGGGATGCATGCCAGCAAAGCCACTACACAACAAAGCAAAACACAACACTAAACAATACATTAATTGCACTATAACGGTGACGAACGGTGCCCACAAACTGTTAGGGCCTACATAAAGCTGTCTCAACAGCAGAGTCCCATCAGCAGTCCCGCAACCTTACCACTGCTTCACCTGGTTATCAGCAGAGCCTTGTCTGACAGTGAAACAGTTCATTTAGCCTCAGTTAGTACCTTTTTAAAAACATAGCTGATATGGTTGACTTGCTTAAACAAATGTGGTTTCTACTGAAAATTGAGATGTACAAACTATGGCATAAGGGTGCGATGAGTGGATAAGAGGCAATCCATCATTTCGATTAAGACAATGAGTGAGCTAGGACAGACATTGTCAATGTAAACATTCGTTCAGCACTTTTGAAATGTACACTGACAGAATTTAGAACATGGGCTGTTCTTACAGTGTTCTCTCTGTACACCAAGTCAGAACCGCAGGATAAGTAAAGTGGGCATATAAGTTTGACAATGAAAGCTCTTACAATAATCAATGAGGACATTTCTCTAAAACAGACTATAGGCTACATGTGCACCACCAAGTCAGAACAGTAGGCTCAGTTATGAGGGGAAAAGGGAACAAATTATTCGGGTGAGGCACATGGGCTACTAACAGCTTACTACACAACATACACTTGGTACTACTTTCTTAGCTACAGTATACACATCTCCCTGGCATATTACCCTATTTTCCCTTGAACAGGAAAGGTGGAGATCCTTCGCTACTTGACAACTATCGACTCATATCAACATTGTCTGTACTGTCAAAGGCACTGGAGTCCTTAGTTAGTAGGCAGCTAAATGCCTATTTCCAAGAAAACAACATCTTAAATGGAATGCAATTGGGTTTTTAGGTCTGGCCACAGCACTGTTTCAGCAACAGTGAAGGTTTTAAATGACATCCACTGTGCTCTTGGTAAGAAGTTACATTATGTGTCTGTCTTTATTGATTTGTCGAAGGCTTTTGACACCGTGGACCATGCTGTGTTAGTGCAAAGGTTAAAATGTTGTGGAATTACTGGTCATGCTCTAGATTGGTTTATAAATTACCTATCAAATCGTACACAATGTGTAATGGCAGATGGTTGGTAATCTGAGTCCATAGAGGTGTGCTCAGGTGTTCCGCAAGGTTCTATTTTGGGCCCACTGTTGTTCATTTTGTAAATAAACAACATTGGGGATCTTATTGAAACAGCGGATGTTCATTTTTATGCAGATGATACTGTTCTTTATTCAAGTGGTAGTAGTTTATCTTTATCTTTTTAAAATGCCCAAAGAGCATTTCATATCATACTGTAACGGTTTTCTAGGTGTGAAGGAGAGTCGGACCAAAATGCAGCGTGTAGATTGCGATCCATGTTTAATCAAACAAACGTAACACGAATACACACAAAACAATAAACGTAACGAAAACCGAAACAGCCTATACTTGTGTCAACTAACACAGCGACAGGAACAAAGACACTAAGGACAATCACCCACGACAAACTCAAAGAAGATGGCTGCCTAAATATGGTTCCAAATCAGAGACAACGATAAACACCTGCCTCTGATTGAGAACCACTCCAGACAGCCATAGACCTTGCTAGATAACCCCACTAGCTACAATCCCAATACATACACACCAAAACCCCAAGACAAAACACACCACAATACAAAAACCCCATGCCACACCCTGGCCTGACCCAATACATGAAGAAAAACACAAAATACTTAGACCAGGGCGTGACACATACAACAGAATCTGTATTATTTAAAGCTGGTTCTAAATTCGGGTAAAACAAAATGCATGGTATTGTCAAATGCCAGGCATGTTACTAATCAAGTCATTGCTACATTGGCTGGACATACCATAGAGCAAGTTAAAGTGTACAAAGATGTGGGTGTGTGGGTTGATGACAAGCTGAGTTTCACTGTGCATGTAGAGAACTCGATAGGGAAGCTCAAACTGAGAATAGGTTTTTATTACCGGCATGAGGCTTGTTTTTCTTTTGAGGCCAGGAAGGAGCTGGTACGATGTACATTACTGGCGGTTTTAGATTTTAGTGATGTTATATACATGCAGGCCTCAACCACGACCCTGAGAGCACTTGATTCAGTGTATCACGCAGCCCTCAGGTTCATTACAAATCAGAAACGTCTAACACATCATTGTGATCTCTACAGCGCTGTTGGCTGGTGGTCATCTACCTTGCTTAGGCTTAAACACTGGTATACACTGATTTATAAGGCCATATTGTAGGCTTAAACACTGGTATACACTGATTTATAAGGCCATATTGTTGGCTTAAACACGGGTATACACTGATTTATAAGGCCATATTGTAGGCTTAAACACTGGTATACACTGATTTATAAGGCCATATTGTAGGCTTAAACACTGGTATACACTGATTTATAAGGCCATATTGTAGGCTTAAACACGGGTATACACTGATTTATAAGGCCATATTGTAGGCTTAAACACTGGTATACACTGATTTATAAGGCCATATTGTAGGCTTAAACACTGGTATACACTGATTTATAAGGCCATATTGTAGGCTTAAACACTGGTATACACTGATTTATAAGGCCATATTGTAGGCTTAAACACTGGTATACACTGATTTATAAGGCCATATTGTAGGCTTAAACACTGGTATACACTGATTTATAAGGCCATATTGTAGGCTTAAACACTGGTATACACTGATTTATAAGGCCATATTATCTCAGTTCTTTTTTTAGTCAGGTCTGTATATAAATATAAATTACGGTCCCATTCTGATTTTCTTCTAACAGTACCAAAAATGTTAAATGTTTTCGTCGTGCTGTATGTGTGTTTATAGTTTTGTTTAATGTTGTGTTCGTGTATATAAGTTGTTTTGTCTGAAACGTTGTTCCGCCTGCTGCTATTGGACCAGGTCTCTCGTGGAAAAGAGATGTTATCTCAATGAGAAAAAACCTGTATAAATAAAGGTCAAATAAAAATAAAAGGAAGTCTGTCATTCTGTGGATTTATGGTTCAAGACAACTGGGCGGTCAATCAGGGTCGACTCATTATGGCGTCAGGGATCCTGGTCGGCGTCAGGGATCCTGGTCGGCGTCAGGGATCCTGGTCGGCGTCAGGGATCCTGGTCGGCGTCAGGGATCCTGGTCGGAGGTGAAGAAAGAGGCCTGAGTTCTCGACTTGCAATTCCAAGTTGAATGACTGTTCAATATGTATCCCAGTCTGAGAACTTTTTTTTTTCCAGAGTGCCCAGTTGTCTTGAACTCACTGAAGTCTGAGATTTCCCACTATCAACCACACTATCAGGTCAGACAGGGTTCTGTATAAATACCAACAACCACACTGTCAGGTCAGACAGGGTTCTGTGTAAATACCAACAACCACACTATCAGGTCAGACAGGGTTCTGTGTAAATACCAACAACCACACTATCAGGTCAGACAGGGTTCTGTGTAAATACCAACAACCACACTGTCAGGTCAGACAGGGTTCTGTGTAAATACCAACAACCACACTGTCAGGTCAGACAGGGTTCTGTGTAAATACCAACAACCACACTATCAGGTCAAATAGGGTAGGGCAGGGTTAGGTCAGGTCAAATCAGGTTGGTTAGGTCAGATTATTATTGAAGTGGATGGGATATTCTGACTCAAGTATGAGCAGAATTCAAGTGGAATCACCTAGTCATCTTTTTAGTTATGTAGATGAATGTCCTCCCTCTCCTTGGCATGATTAGTGGTACAATGGTGCATGTGTCAGTTTGAAACTGCAGAATTGTTGTTTACTAATATGAGATGTACTGTTCATCATTCCTTTTGGTTCCAGTGGTTCCCATGATGTGCATGAACAGTTAGAGTACTAGGATTAGGTGGATACAGGTCTGGACAGTGGTAGGTCTATTCTGTTAGGCCTTGCCCTGTCAATTCTTCCTCAGTAGGACCTACAGTACAGTACAGTAATGTTGTTAGCATCTCAATTAGCCTACCAGCTAACAGGAAGTGCTAGGAAGCCAGTCCTGGGAAAACTCTGGAGGACCTAACAGAGACCAGGCGAGAGTCAAGAAGGGAGAGGAGTGGAACCATCATCTTCATAACTTCAACAACCCCCCCCCCACCCCCCCACCCTTCTCCCTCTCTCCCTCCATCAGTCACACTTTCAAGGTTGACCACAGCTCTCCCCAGGCTGTGCTTGGAGCCCCATTGTGCAATGCAGGAGGCTTATGGTTTTCCGGACCCGTTGAAAAAAGAGGGAGGTTGGTGGTGATGGCATGTGTTTTTCAGCATGGCAAGCTTCCTCTGTTACAGACAAACAGGTTAATCTGGTGCGTGTGTGTTGAGCAGACAGTTCTGCACTGGGGAAACGGCAGAGAATGACATGGAGAGATTAGTAACCACAGGGCTAGTCCAGTAGGTTCACAGGCCCATCCGTTGGTGCCCTGGAGTCCTCACCTTCCGCTCTCTACCCCCCTCTCTCTACCCTCCCCTTTCTCGCTCTCCCCCCTCTCGCTCTCCCCCCCTCTCGCTCTCTCCCACCCCCTCTCTCGCTCTCCCCCTCTCACTCTCCCCCCTCTCGCTCTCTCCCCCCTCTCGCTCCCCCTATCTCGCTCTCTACCCCCCTCTCTCTACCCTCCCCTTTCTCGCTCTCACCCCCTCTCGCTCTCTCCCACCCCCTCCTCTCACCCGCTCTCCCCCTCTCTCGCCCCACCCCCTCCCTCGCTCTCCCCCTCTCTCACTCTCCCCCTCTCTCACTCTCCCCCCTCTCTCACTCTCCCCACCCTCTCTCACTCACTCCCCCCTCTCTCGCTCTCTCCCACCCCCATCTCGCTCTCCCACCCTCTCGCTCTCTCCCACCCCCATCTCGCTCTCCCACCATCTCGCTCTCCCCCCTCTCGCTCTCCCCCCTCGCTCCCCCTATCTCGCTCTCTACCCCCTCTCTCTACCCTCCCCTTTCTCGCTCTCCCCCTCTCGCTCTCTCCCACCCCCCTCTCACCCGCTCTCCCCCTCTCTCGCCCCACCCCCTCCCTCGCTCTCCCCCTCTCTCACTCTCCCCCTCTCTCACTCTCCCCCCCTCTCTCACTCTCCCCACCCTCTCTCACTCTCCCCCTCTCTCGCTCCCCCCTCTCTCGCTCTCTCCCACCCCCATCTCGCTCTCCCACCCCTCGTACTCTCAATAACACCTAAACTAAACCCCTGTTTTCCTCTCAACACTCCTCACTGTAGCCAACTGAAACACAATTCAAATCAAAATCAAATCTAATCAAATTTTATTTGTCACATACACATGGTTAGCAGATGTTAATGCGAGTGTAGCGAAATGCTTGTGCTTCTAGTTCCGACAATGCAGTAATAACCAACAAGTAATCTAGCTAACAATTCCAAAACTACTACCTTATAGACACAAGTGTAAAGGGATAAAGAATATGTACATAAAGATATATGAATGAGTGATGGTACAGAGCAGCTTAGGCAAGATACAGTAGATGGTATCGAGTACAGTATATACATATGAGATGAGTATGTAAACAAAGTGGCATAGTTAAAGTGGCTAGTGATACATGTATTACATAAGGATGCAGTAGATGATATAGAGTACAGTATATACATATACATATGAGATGAATAATGTAGGGTATGTAAACATTATATTAGGTAGCATTGTTTAAAGTGGCTAGTGATTCCCACATGCTTCAAGAGGGCCACCATTGTTCCACCTACTGCATCCTGTGCAGTCCAACTGTTGGTTGTAAGACCTTTATTCATGGTCAGAGTGAGGACAAAAGGAATTGTTTCAAAAAGGGAAGACGGTCATGGAGAACAAAAGACGAAAAAACGTTATGAACTCAGGATTTTTTGTTTGTTGTTGTTGCTTTACTTCAGATAATTCAAAGTAGTTAACATTTAATGTAGTTAGAATTAGAGGTACCTCCAGGTACTTTATACACTAGGTATTTAGTCTCCTTTATTATAACGTTATTATAATAGTGGAGATAAATTCATACCAAAACAATCTAGATTATCATTCTGTTGTTGTTTTTGGTATAGCATTGGACCAAACCAGACTGACCACACAGCATCTAACCCCGTGCTACATCTAACCCCGTGCTACATCTAACCCAATGCTACATCTAACCCTGTGCTACAACTAACCCCGTGCTACATCTAACCCAATGCTACATCTAACCCCGTGCTTTGTCTAACCCCATGCTATGTATAACACGTGCTACATCTAACCCCGTGCTACATCTAACCCAATGCTACATCTAACCCCGTGCTTTGTCTAACCCCATGCTACGTATAACCCCGTGCTACATCTAACCCCGTGCTACATCTAACCCAATGCTACATCTAACCCCGTGCTACATCTAACCCAATGCTACATCTAACCCAATGCTACATCTAACCCCGTGCTACATCTAACCCAATGCTACATCTAACCCTGTGCTACATCTAACCCAATGCTACATCTAACTCCGTGCTACATCTAACCCAATGCTACATCTAACTCCGTGCTACATCTAACCCTGTGCTACGTCTAACCCCATGCTACGTCTAACCCCATGCTACGCCTAACCCGTGCTACATCTAACCCAATGCTACATCTAACCCCGTGCTACATCTAACCCCGTGCTAGATATAACCCCATGCTCACCTCCTCCCTGTAGGCCGTCTCGTCGTTGTTGGTAATCAAGCCTACCACTGTTGTGTCGTCCGCAAACTTGATGATTGAGTTGGAGGCGTGCGTGGCCACGCAGTCGTGGGTGAACAGGGAGTACAGGAGAGGGCTCAGAACGCACCCTTGTGGGGCCCCAGTGTTGAGGATCAGCGGGGAGGAGATGTTGTTGCCTACCCTCACCACCTGGGGCGGCCCGTCAGGAAGTCCAGTACCCAGTTGCACAGGGCGGGGTCGAGACCCAGGGTCTCGAGCTTGATGACGAGCTTGGAGGGTACTATGGTGTTGAATGCCGAGCTGTAGTCGATGAACAGCATTCTCACATAGGTATTCCTCTTGTCCAGATGGGTTAGGGCAGTGTGCAGTGTGGTTGAGATTGCATCGTCTGTGGACCTATTTGGGCGGTAAGCAAATTGGAGTGGGTCTAGGGTGTCAGGTAGGGTGGAGGTGATATGGTCCTTGACTAGTCTATCAAAGCACTTCATGATGACGGATGTGAGTGCTACGGGGCGGTAGTCGTTTAGCTCAGTTACCTTAGCTTTCTTGGGAACAGGAACAATGGTGGCCCTCTTGAAGCATGTGGGAACAGCAGACTGGTATAGGGATTGATTGAATATGTCCGTAAACACACCGGCCAGCTGGTCTGCGCATGCTCTGAGGGCGCGGCTGGGGATGCCGTCTGGGCCTGCAGCCTTGCGAGGGTTAACACGTTCGGCTGCAGTGAAGGAGAGACCGCATGTTTTCATTGCAGGCCGTGTCAGTGGCACTGTATTGTCCTCAAAGCGGGCAAAAAGTTATTTAGTCTGCCTGGGAGCAAGACATCCTGGTCCGTGACTGGGCTGGGTTTCTTCCTGTAGTCCGTGATTGACTGTAGACCCTGCCACATGCCTCTTGTGTCTGAGCCGTTGAATTGAGATTCTACTTTGTCTCTGTACTGACGCTTAGCTTGTTTGATAGCCTTGCGGAGGGAATAGCTGCACTGTTTGTATTCAGTCATGTCACCAGACACCTTGCCCTGATTAAAAGCAGTGGTTCGCGCTTTCAGTTTCACACGAATGCTGCCATCAATCCACGGTTTCTGGTTAGGGAATGTTTTAATCGTTGCTATGGGAACGACATCTTCAACGCACGTTCTAATGAACTCGCACACCGAATCAGCGTATTCGTCAATGTTGTTGTCTGACGCAATACGAAACATCTCCCAGTCCACGTGATGGAAGCAGTCTTGGAGTGTGGAGTCAGCTTGGTCAGACCAGCGTTGGACAGACCTCAGCGTGGGAGCTTCTTGTTTTAGTTTCTGTCTGTAGGCAGGGATCAACAAAATGGAGTCGTGGTCAGCTTTTCCGAAAGGGGGACGGGGCAGGGCCTTATATGCGTCGCGGAAGTTAGAGTAACAATGATCCAGGGTCTTTCCACCCCTGGTTGCGCAATCGATATGCTGATAAAATTTAGGGAGTCTTGTTTTCAGATTAGCCTTGTTAAAATCCCCAGCTACAATGAATGCAGCCTCCGGATAAATCGTTTCCAGTTTGCAGAGAGTTAAATAAAGTTTGTTCAGAGCCATCGATGTGTCTGCTTGGGGGGATATATACGGCTTTGATTATGATCGAAGAGAATTCTCTTGGTAGATAATGCGGTCTACATTTGATTGTGAGGAATTCTAAATCAGGTGAACAGAAGGATTTGAGTTCCTGTATGTTTCTTTCATCACACCATGTCACGTTGGCCATAAGGCATACGCCCCCGCCCCTCTTCTTACCAGAAAGATGTTTGTTTCTGTCCGCGCGATGCGTGGAGAAACCCGCTGGCTGCACCGCTTCGGATAGCGTCGTTCCAGTGAGCCATGTTTCCGTGAAACAAAGAACGTTACAGTCTCTGATGTCCCTCTGGAATGCTACCCTTGCTCGGATTTCATCAACCTTGTTGTCAAGAGACTGGACATTGGCAAGAAGAATGCTAGGGAGTGGTGCACGGTGTGCCCGTCTCCGGAGTCTGACCAGAAGACCGCCTCGTTTCCCTCTTTTTCGGAGTCGTCTTTTTGGGTCGCTGCATGGAATCCACTCAGTTGTCCTGTTTGTAAGGCAGAACACAGGATCCGCGTCGCGAAAAACATATTCTTGGTCGTACTGATGGTCAGTTGACGCTGATCTTATATTCAGTAGTTCTTCTCGACTGTATGTAATGAAACCTAAGATGACCTGGGGTACTAGTGTAAGAAATAACACGTAAAAAAACAAAAACCTGCATAGTTTCCTAGGAACGCGAAGCGAGGCGGCCATCTCTGTCGGCGCCGGAAGTTTAAAGGTTACATGTTGACAGAATGGCTGTGAGACAGAGACTGTTGCTGTACTCCCAGGTAAGGCCCTTCCTTCTAGATACATGTTGACAGAATGGCTGTGAGACAGAGACTGTTGCTGTACTCTGAGGTAAGGCCCTTCCTTCTGGATACATGAGGACAGAATGGCTGTGAGACAGAGACTGTTGCTGTACTCTGAGGTAAGACCCTTCCTTCTAGATACATGTTGACAGAATGGCTGTGAGAGACTGTTGCTGTACTCTGAGGTAAGACCCTTCCTTCTAGATACATGTTGACAGAATGGTTGTGAGACAGAGAGACTGTTGCTGTACTCCCAGGTAAGACCCTTATTTCAGGATACATGTTGACAGAATGGTTGTGAGACAGAGAGACTGTTGCTGTACTCCCAGGTAAGACCCTTATTTCAGGATACATGTTGACAGAATGGTTGTGAGACAGAGAGACTGTTGCTGTACTCCCAGGTAAGACCCTTCCTTCCGGTCCCGCTGGAGGTCACAGTCTTCAGTGAGGCGGCTTGAAGCAGATGTGTGTCACCATCCAGGCCCTTGTCGCAGCATGCGGTGGCCTGATAGGGAGATGACAATACATACGGGTACATGCTGTATCCCTCATCACCAAAGTCATGTTAGCATTTACCGCACATGTTGCTGAACAATTCAACCCATTTTTTTGTGTCAACGATATATGTGGAAATTCACATCCAATATTCAGTTCCCTACCCCTCAGTTCATAAGCACTCACTAATACCTCCAGGGAAGGGGAAGGTGACCCTGGTCCTGGAGGGCTGCAGCCACTTCATGTTTTTGATTTAGCCGACCTGGAAGTTCAGGTGTGTTGAATTTAGGCCAATCACTGAACTGATCAATTAGCTCAGCTGGTCAAGGCTGCGTTCAGCACATCAAAACGTAATAGAATAGTAATAGAATGTTCAATTGAATGGAGACCGTGTTGTACTGAATGACCAGTTGAAACACAGGGAAGGGGTTGGTTTGAATGGAGACCGTGTTGTACTGAATGACCAGTTGAAATACAGGGAAGGGGTTGGGTTGTGTGTTAAAAATGCACAGCTGGCCCTTTAAATACGTTAGTCATTGCTTCAAGCCACACCCCCTGGCACACCCATCGAATGGAGCAAAAGTATCTCAAAGTCTGTTCAAGAAATGTGTTGGGAAAACCTGGTGTGGTGCCTAGTTGGAAGAAGTTCCTGCAGTACCTGCAGCGCTCCACGGGAACAGGGTTCCCTACCCCTTCTCTAGGGTCCTGCAGCGCTCCACGGGAACAGGGTTCCCTACCCCTTCTCTAGGGTCCTGCAGCACTCCACGGAACAGGGTTCCCTACCACTTCTCTAGGGTCCTGCAGCGCACCACAGGAACAGGGTTCCCTACCCCTTCTCTAGGGTCCTGCAGCGCTGAACAGGGTTCCCTACCCCTTCTCTAGGGTCCTGCTGCACTCCACAGGAACAGGGTTCCCTACTCCTTCTCTAGGGTCCTGCAGCGCTCCACAGGAACAGGGTTCCCTACCCCTTCTCTAGGGTCCTGCAGCGATGAACAGGGTTCCCTACCCCTTCTCTAGGGTCATGCAGCGCTACACAGGAACAGGGTTCCCTACCCCTTCTCTAGGGTCCTGCAGCGCTCCACAGGAACAGGGTTCCCTACCCCTTCTCTAGGGTCCTGCAGCGCTCCAGGAACAGGGTTCCCTACCCCTTCTCTAGGGTCCTGCAGCGCTCCAGGAACAGGGTTCCCTACCCCTTCTCTAGGGTCCTGCAGCACTACAGGAACAGGGTTTCCTACTCCTTCTCTAGGGTCCTGCAGCGCTCCAGGAACAGGGTTCCCTACCCCTTCTCTAGGGTCCTGCAGCGCTCCAGGAACAGGGTTCCCTACCCCTTCTCTAGGGTCATGCAGCGCTACACAGGAACAGGGTTCCCTACCCCTTCTCTAGGGTCCTGCAGCGCTCCACAGGAACAGGGTTCCCTACCCCTTCTCTAGGGTCCTGCAGCGCTCCAGGAACAGGGTTCCCTACCCCTTCTCTAGGGTCCTGCAGCGCTCCAGGAACAGGGTTCCCTACCCCTTCTCTAGGGTCCTGCAGCACTACAGGAACAGGGTTTCCTACTCCTTCTCTAGGGTCCTGCAGCGCTCCAGGAACAGGGTTCCCTACCCCTTCTCTAGGGTCCTGCAGCGCTCCAGGAACAGGGTTCCCTACCCCTTCTCTAGGGTCCTGCAGCACTCCAGGAACAGGGTTCCCTACCCCTTCTCTAGGGTCCTGCAGCGCTCCACAGGAACAGGGTTCCCTACCCCTTCTCTAGGGTCCTGCAGCGCTCCTTAGGAACAGGGTTCCCTACCCCTTCTCTAGGGTCCTGCAGCGCTCCAGGAACAGGGTTCCCTACCCCTTCTCTAGGGTCCTGCAGCGCTCCACAGGAACAGGGGTCCCTACCCCTTCTCTAGGGTCATGCAGCGCTCCACAGGAACAGGGTTCCCTACCCCTTCTCTAGGGTCCTGCAGCGCTCCACAGGAACAGGGTTCCCTACCCCTTCTCTAGGGTCCTGCAGCACTCCAGGAACAGGGTTCCCTACCCCTTCTCTAGGATCCTGCAGCGCTCCAGGAACAGGGTTCCCTACCCCTTCTCTAGGGTCCTGCAGCGCTCCAGGAACAGGGTTCCCTACCCCTTCTCTAGGGTCCTGCAGCACTCCACGGAACAGGGTTACCTACCACTTCTCTAGGGTCCTGCAGCGCACCACAGGAACAGGGTTCCCTACCCCTTCTCTAGGGTCCTGCAGCGCTGAACAGGGTTCCCTACCCCTTCTCTAGGGTCCTGCTGCACTCCACAGGAACAGGGTTCCCTACTCCTTCTCTAGGGTCCTGCAGCGCTCCACAGGAACAGGGTTCCCTACCCCTTCTCTAGGGTCCTGCAGCGATGAACAGGGTTCCCTACCCCTTCTCTAGGGTCATGCAGCGCTACACAGGAACAGGGTTCCCTACCCCTTCTCTAGGGTCCTGCAGCGCTCCACAGGAACAGGGTTCCCTACCCCTTCTCTAGGGTCCTGCAGCGCTCCAGGAACAGGGTTCCCTACCCCTTCTCTAGGGTCCTGCAGCGCTCCAGGAACAGGGTTCCCTACCCCTTCTCTAGGGTCCTGCAGCACTACAGGAACAGGGTTTCCTACTCCTTCTCTAGGGTCCTGCAGCGCTCCAGGAACAGGGTTCCCTACCCCTTCTCTAGGGTCCTGCAGCGCTCCAGGAACAGGGTTCCCTACCCCTTCTCTAGGGTCCTGCAGCACTCCAGGAACAGGGTTCCCTACCCCTTCTCTAGGGTCCTGCAGCGCTCCACAGGAACAGGGTTCCCTACCCCTTCTCTAGGGTCCTGCAGCGCTCCTTAGGAACAGGGTTCCCTACCCCTTCTCTAGGGTCCTGCAGCGCTCCAGGAACAGGGTTCCCTACCCCTTCTCTAGGGTCCTGCAGCGCTCCACAGGAACAGGGGTCCCTACCCCTTCTCTAGGGTCATGCAGCGCTCCACAGGAACAGGGTTCCCTACCCCTTCTCTAGGGTCCTGCAGCGCTCCACAGGAACAGGGTTCCCTACCCCTTCTCTAGGGTCCTGCAGCACTCCAGGAACAGGGTTCCCTACCCCTTCTCTAGGATCCTGCAGCGCTCCAGGAACAGGGTTCCCTACCCCTTCTCTAGGGTCCTGCAGCGCTCCAGGAACAGGGTTCCCTACCCCTTCTCTAGGGTCCTGCAGCACTCCACGGAACAGGGTTCCCTACCACTTCTCTAGGGTCCTGCAGCGCACCACAGGAACAGGGTTCCCTACCCCTTCTCTAGGGTCCTGCAGCGCTGAACAGGGTTCCCTACCCCTTCTCTAGGGTCCTGCTGCACTCCACAGGAACAGGGTTCCCTACTCCTTCTCTAGGGTCCTGCAGCGCTCCACAGGAACAGGGTTCCCTACCCCTTCTCTAGGGTCCTGCAGCGATGAACAGGGTTCCCTACCCCTTCTCTAGGGTCATGCAGCGCTACACAGGAACAGGGTTCCCTACCCCTTCTCTAGGGTCCTGCAGCGCTCCACAGGAACAGGGTTCCCTACCCCTTCTCTAGGGTCCTGCAGCGCTCCAGGAACAGGGTTCCCTACCCCTTCTCTAGGGTCCTGCAGCGCTCCAGGAACAGGGTTCCCTACCCCTTCTCTAGGGTCCTGCAGCACTACAGGAACAGGGTTTCCTACTCCTTCTCTAGGGTCCTGCAGCGCTCCAGGAACAGGGTTCCCTACCCCTTCTCTAGGGTCCTGCAGCGCTCCAGGAACAGGGTTCCCTACCCCTTCTCTAGGGTCCTGCAGCACTCCAGGAACAGGGTTCCCTACCCCTTCTCTAGGGTCCTGCAGCGCTCCACAGGAACAGGGTTCCCTACCCCTTCTCTAGGGTCCTGCAGCGCTCCTTAGGAACAGGGTTTCCTACTCCTTCTCTAGGGTCCTGGAGCGCTCCAGGAACAGGGTTCCCTACCCCTTCTCTAGGGTCCTGCAGCACTCCAGGAACAGGGTTCCCTACCCCTTCTCTAGGGTCATGCAGCGCTCCACAGGAACAGGGTTCCCTACCCCTTCTCTAGGGTCCTGCAGCGCTCCACAGGAACAGGGTTCCCTACCCCTTCTCTAGGGTCCTGCAGCACTCCAGGAACAGGGTTCCCTACCCCTTCTCTAGGATCCTGCAGCGCTCCAGGAACAGGGTTCCCTACCCCTTCTCTAGGGTCCTGCAGCGCTCCAGGAACAGGGTTCCCTACCCCTTCTCTAGGGTCCTGCAGCGCTCCACCGGAACAGGGGTCCCTACCCCTTCTCTAGGGTCCTGCAGCGCTCCACAGGAACAGGGTTCCCTACCCCTTCTGTAGGGTCCTGCAGCGCTGAACAGGGTTCCCTACCCCTTCTCTAGGGTCCTGCTGCACTCCACAGGAACAGGGTTCCCCACTCCTTCTCTAGGGTCCTGCAGCGCTCCACAGGAACAGGGTTCCCTACCCCTTCTCTAGGGTCCTGCAGCACTCCATGAACAGGGTTCCCTACTTCTTCTCTAGGGTCCTGCAGCACTCCAGAAACAGGGTTCCCTACCCCTTATCTAGGGTCCTGCAGCGCTCCACAGGAACAGGGTTCCCTACCCCTTCTCTAGGGTCCTGCAGCACTCCATGAACAGGGTTCCCTACCCCTTCTCTAGGGTCCTGCAGCACTCCATGAACAGGGTTCCCTACTCCTTCTCTAGGGTCCTGCAGCACTCCAGAAACAGGGTTCCCTACCCCTTCTCTAGGGTCATGCAGCGCTCCACAGGAACAGGGTTCCCTACCCCTTCTCTAGGGTCATGCAGCGCTCCACAGGAACAGGGTTCCCTACCCCTTCTCTAGGGTCCTGCAGCGCTCCACAGGAACAGGGTTCCCTACCCCTTCTCTAGGGTCCTGCAGCGCTCCACAGGAACAGGGTTCCCTACCCCTTCTCTAGGGGCCTGCAGTACTCCAGGAACAGGGTTCCCTACCCCTTCTCTAGGGTCCTGTATCACTCCACAGGAACAGGGTTCCCTACCCCTTCTCGAAGGGTCCTGCTGCACTCCACAGGAACAGGGTTCCCCACTCCTTCTCTAGGGTCCTGCAGCGCTCCACACGAACAGGGTTCCCTACCCTTCTCTAGGGTCCTGCAGCACTCCATGAACAGGGTTCCCTACTCCTTCTCTAGGGTCCTGCAGCACTCCAGAAACAGGGTTCCCTACCCCTTCTCTAGGGTCATGCAGCGCTCCACAGGAACAGGGTTCCAGACCCCTTCTCTAGGGCCTGCAGTACTCCAGGAACAGGGTTCCCTACCCCTTCTCTAGGGTCCTGTATCACTCCACAGGAACAGGGTTCCCTACCCCTTCTCGAAGGGTCCTGCAGCGCTCCACAGCAACAGGGTTTCCTCTACCCCTTCTCTAGGGTCCTGCAGTACTCCAGGAACAGGGTTCCCTACCCCTTCTCCAGGGTCCTGCAGCACTCCACAGGAACAGGGTTCCCTACCCCTTCTCTAGGGTCATGCAGCGCTCCACAGGAACAGGGTTCCCTACCCCTTCTCTAGGGTCCTGCAGCGCTCCACAGGAACAGGGTTCCCTACCCCTTCTCTAGGGTCCTGCAGCGCTCCATGAACAGGGTTCCCTACCCCTTCTCTAGGGTCCTGCAGTACTCCAGGAACAGGGTTCCCTACCCCTTATCTAGGGTCCTGCAGCACTCCACGGAACAGGGTTCCCTACCACTTCTCTAGGGTCCTGCAGCGCACCACAGGAACAGGGTTCCCTACCCCTTCTCTAGGGTCCTGCAGCGCTGAACAGGGTTCCCTACCCCTTCTCTAGGGTCCTGCTGCACTCCACAGGAACAGGGTTCCCTACTCCTTCTCTAGGGTCCTGCAGCGCTCCACAGGAACAGGGTTCCCTACCCCTTCTCTAGGGTCCTGCAGCGCTGAACAGGGTTCCCTACCCCTTCTCTAGGGTCATGCAGCGCTACACAGGAACAGGGTTCCCTACCCCTTCTCTAGGGTCCTGCAGTGCTCCACAGGAACAGGGTTCCCTACCCCTTCTCTAGGGTCCTGCAGCGCTCCAGGAACAGGGTTCCCTACCCCTTCTCTAGGGTCCTGCAGCGCTCCAGGAACAGGGTTCCCTACCCCTTCTCTAGGGTCCTGCAGCACTACAGGAACAGGGTTTCCTACTCCTTCTCTAGGGTCCTGGAGCGCTCCAGGAACAGGGTTCCCTACCCCTTCTCTAGGGTCCTGCAGCACTCCAGGAACAGGGTTCCCTACCCCTTCTCTAGGGTCATGCAGCGCTCCACAGGAACAGGGTTCCCTACCCCTTCTCTAGGGTCCTGCAGCGCTCCACAGGAACAGGGTTCCCTACCCCTTCTCTAGGGTCCTGCAGCACTCCAGGAACAGGGTTCCCTACCCCTTCTCTAGGATCCTGCAGCGCTCCAGGAACAGGGTTCCCTACCCCTTCTCTAGGGTCCTGCAGCGCTCCAGGAACAGGGTTCCCTACCCCTTCTCTAGGGTCCTGCAGCGCTCCACCGGAACAGGGGTCCCTACCCCTTCTCTAGGGTCCTGCAGCGCTCCACAGGAACAGGGTTCCCTACCCCTTCTGTAGGGTCCTGCAGCGCTGAACAGGGTTCCCTACCCCTTCTCTAGGGTCCTGCTGCACTCCACAGGAACAGGGTTCCCCACTCCTTCTCTAGGGTCCTGCAGCGCTCCACAGGAACAGGGTTCCCTACCCCTTCTCTAGGGTCCTGCAGCACTCCATGAACAGGGTTCCCTACTTCTTCTCTAGGGTCCTGCAGCACTCCAGAAACAGGGTTCCCTACCCCTTATCTAGGGTCCTGCAGCGCTCCACAGGAACAGGGTTCCCTACCCCTTCTCTAGGGTCCTGCAGCACTCCATGAACAGGGTTCCCTACCCCTTCTCTAGGGTCCTGCAGCACTCCATGAACAGGGTTCCCTACTCCTTCTCTAGGGTCCTGCAGCACTCCAGAAACAGGGTTCCCTACCCCTTCTCTAGGTTCATGCAGCGCTCCACAGGAACAGTGTTCCCTACCCCTTCTCTAGGGTCATGCAGCGCTCCACAGGAACAGGGTTCCCTACCCCTTCTCTAGGGTCCTGCAGCGCTCCACAGGAACAGGGTTCCCTACCCCTTCTCTAGGGTCCTGCAGCGCTCCACAGGAACAGGGTTCCCTACCCCTTCTCTAGGGGCCTGCAGTACTCCAGGAACAGGGTTCCCTACCCCTTCTCTAGGGTCCTGTATCACTCCACAGGAACAGGGTTCCCTACCCCTTCTCGAAGGGTCCTGCTGCACTCCACAGGAACAGGGTTCCCCACTCCTTCTCTAGGGTCCTGCAGCGCTCCACACGAACAGGGTTCCCTACCCCTTCTCTAGGGTCCTGCAGCACTCCATGAACAGGGTTCCCTACTCCTTCTCTAGGGTCCTGCAGCACTCCAGAAACAGGGTTCCCTACCCCTTCTCTAGGGTCATGCAGCGCTCCACAGGAACAGGGTTCCAGACCCCTTCTCTAGGGCCTGCAGTACTCCAGGAACAGGGTTCCCTACCCCTTCTCTAGGGTCCTGTATCACTCCACAGGAACAGGGTTCCCTACCCCTTCTCGAAGGGTCCTGCAGCGCTCCACAGCAACAGGGTTTCCTCTACCCCTTCTCTAGGGTCCTGCAGTACTCCAGGAACAGGGTTCCCTACCCCTTCTCCAGGGTCCTGTATCACTCCACAGGAACAGGCTTCCCTACCCCTTCTCTAGGGTCCTGCAGTACTCCAGGAACAGGGTTCCCTACCCCTTCTCTAGGGTCATGCAGCGCTCCACAGGAACAGGGTTCCCTACCCCTTCTCTAGGGTCCTGCAGCGCTCCACAGGAACAGGGTTCCCTACCCCTTCTCTAGGGTCCTGCAGCGCTCCATGAACAGGGTTCCCTACCCCTTCTCTAGGGTCCTGCAGTACTCCAGGAACAGGGTTCCCTACCCCTTCTCTAGGGTCCTGCAGCACTCCACGGAACAGGGTTCCCTACCACTTCTCTAGGGTCCTGCAGCGCACCACAGGAACAGGGTTCCCTACCCCTTCTCTAGGGTCCTGCTGCACTCCACAGGAACAGGGTTCCCTACTCCTTCTCTAGGGTCCTGCAGCGCTCCACAGGAACAGGGTTCCCTACCCCTTCTCTAGGGTCCTGCAGCGCTGAACAGGGTTCCCTACCCCTTCTCTAGGGTCATGCAGCGCTACACAGGAACAGGGTTCCCTACCCCTTCTCTAGGGTCCTGCAGTGCTCCACAGGAACAGGGTTCCCTACCCCTTCTCTAGGGTCCTGCAGCGATCCAGGAACAGGGTTCCCTACCCCTTCTCTAGGGTCCTGCAGCGCTCCAGGAACAGGGTTCCCTACCCCTTCTCTAGGGTCCTGCAGCACTACAGGAACAGGGTTTCCTACTCCTTCTCTAGGGTCCTGGAGCGCTCCAGGAACAGGGTTCCCTACCCCTTCTCTAGGGTCCTGCAGCACTCCAGGAACAGGGTTCCCTACCCCTTCTCTAGGGTCCTGCAGCACTCCAGGAACAGGGTTCCCTACCCCTTCTCTAGGGTCCTGCAGCGCTCCACAGGAACAGGGTTCCCTACCCCTTCTCTAGGGTCCTGCAGCGCTCCACAGGAACAGGGGTCCCTACCCCTTCTCTAGGGTCATGCAGCGCTCCACAGGAACAGGGTTCCCTACCCCTTCTCTAGGGTCCTGCAGCGCTCCACAGGAACAGGGTTCCCTACCCCTTCTCTAGGGTCCTGCAGCACTCCAGGAACAGGGTTCCCTACCCCTTCTCTAGGATCCTGCAGCGCTCCAGGAACAGGGTTCCCTACCCCTTCTCTAGGGTCCTGCAGCGCTCCAGGAATAGGGTTCCCTACCCCTTCTCTAGGGTCCTGCAGCGCTCCACCGGAACAGGGGTCCCTACCCCTTCTCTAGGGTCCTGCAGCGCTCCACAGGAACAGGGTTCCCTACCCCTTCTCTAGGGTCCTGCAGCGCTGAACAGGGTTCCCTACCCCTTCTCTAGGGTCCTGCTGCACTCCACAGGAACAGGGTTCCCCACTCCTTCTCTAGGGTCCTGCAGCGCTCCACAGGAACAGGGTTCCCTACCCCTTCTCTAGGGTCCTGCAGCACTCCATGAACAGGGTTCCGTACTTCTTCTCTAGGGTCCTGCAGCACTCCAGAAACAGGGTTCCCTACCCCTTCTCTAGGGTCATGCAGCGCTCCACAGGAACAGGGTTCCCTACCCCTTCTCTAGGGTCTTGCAGTGCTCTAGCAACAGGGTTCCCTACCCCTTCTCTAGGGCCTGCAGTACTCCAGGAACAGGGTTCCCTACCCCTTCTCTAGGGTCCTGTATCACTCCACAGGAACAGGCTTCCCTACCCCTTCTCTAGGGTCCTGCAGTACTCCAGGAACAGGGTTCCCTACCCCTTCTCTAGGGTCATGCAGCGCTCCACAGGAACAGGGTTCCCTACCCCTTCTCTAGGGTCCTGCAGCGCTCCACAGGAACAGGGTTCCCTACCCCTTCTCTAGGGTCCTGCAGCGCTCCATGAACAGGGTTCCCTACCCCTTCTCTAGGGTCCTGCAGTACTCCAGGAACAGGGTTCCCTACCCCTTCTCTAGGGTCCTGCAGCACTCCACGGAACAGGGATCCCTACCACTTCTCTAGGGTCCTGCAGCGCACCACAGGAACAGGGTTCCCTACCCCTTCTCTAGGGTCCTGCAGCGCTGAACAGGGTTCCCTACCCCTTCTCTAGGGTCCTGCTGCACTCCACAGGAACAGGGTTCCCTACTCCTTTTCTAGGGTCCTGCAGCGCTCCACAGGAACAGGGTTCCCTACCCCTTCTCTAGGGTCCTGCAGCGCTGAACAGGGTTCCCTACCCCTTCTCTAGGGTCATGCAGCGCTCCACAGGAACAGGGTTCCCTACCCCTTCTCTAGGGTCCTGCAGCGCTCCAGGAACAGCGTTCCCTACCCCTTCTCTAGGGTCCTGCAGCACTACAGGAACAGGGTTTCCTACTCCTTCTCTAGGGTCCTGCAGCGCTCCAGGAACAGGGTTCCCTACCCCTTCTCTAGGGTCCTGCAGCGCTCCAGGAACAGGGTTCCCTACCCCTTTCTCTAGGGTCCTGCAGCACTCCTTAGGAACAGGGTTCCCTACCCCTTCTCTAGGGTCCTGCAGCGCTCCAGGAACAGGGTTCCCTACCCCTTCTCTAGGGTCCTGCAGCGCTCCACAGGAACAGGGGACCCTACCTCTTCTCTAGGGTCATGCAGCGCTCCACAGGAACAGGGTTCCCTAACCCTTCTCTAGGGTCCTGCAGCGCTCCACAGGAACAGGGTTCCCTACCCCTTCTCTAGGGTCCTGCAGCACTCCAGGAACAGGGTTCCCTACCCCTTCTCTAGGGTCCTGCAGCGCTCCACAGGAACAGGGTTCCCTACCCCTTCTCTAGGGTCCTGCAGCGCTCCAGGAACAGGGTTCCCTACCCCTTCTCTAGGGTCCTGCAGCGCTCCACAGGAACAGGGTTCCCTACCCCTTCTCTAGGGTCCTGCAGCGCTGAACAGGGTTCCCTACCCCTTCTCTAGGGTCCTGCTGCACTCCACAGGAACAGGGTTCCCCACTCCTTCTCTAGGGTCCTGCAGCGCTCCACAGGAACAGGGTTCCCTACCCCTTCTCTAGGGTCCTGCAGCACTCCATGAACAGGGTTCCCTACTTCTTCTCTAGGGTCCTGCAGCACTCCAGAAACAGGGTTCCCTACCCCTTATCTAGGGTCCTGCAGCGCTCCACAGGAACAGGGTTCCCTACCCCTTCTCTAGGGTCCTGCAGCACTCCATGAACAGGGTTCCCTACCCCTTCCCTAGGGTCCTGCAGCACTCCAGAAACAGGGTTCCCTACCCCTTCTCTAGGGTCATGCAGCGCTCCACAGGAACAGGGTTCCCTACCCCTTCTCTAGGGTCCTGCAGCACTCCATGAACAGGGTTCCCTACTCCTTCTCTAGGGTCCTGCAGCACTCCAGAAACAGGGTTCCCTACCCCTTCTCTAGGGTCATGCAGCGCTCCACAGGAACAGGGTTCCCTACCCCTTCTCTAGGGTCATGCAGCGCTCCACAGGAACAGGGTTCCCTACCCCTTCTCTAGGGTCCTGCAGCGCTCCACAGGAACAGGGTTCCCTACCCCTTCTCTAGGGTCCTGCAGCGCTCCACAGGAACAGGGTTCCCTACCCCTTCTCTAGGGGCCTGCAGTACTCCAGGAACAGGGTTCCCTACCCCTTCTCTAGGGTCCTGTATCACTCCACAGGAACAGGGTTCCCTACCCCTTCTCGAAGGGTCCTGCAGTGCTCCACAGGAACAGGGTTCCCTACCCCTTCTCGAAGGGTCCTGCTGCGCTCCACAGGAACAGGGTTCCCTACCCCTTCTCTAGGGTCCTGTATCACTCCACAGGAACAGGCTTCCCTACCCCTTCTCTAGGGTCCTGCAGTACTCCAGGAACAGGGTTCCCTACCCCTTCTCTAGGGTCCTGTATCACTCCACAGGAACAGGGTTCCCTACCCCTTCTCTAGGGTCCTGCAGCGCTCCACAGGAACAGGGTTCCCTACCCCTTCTCTAGGGTCCTGCAGCACTCCATGAACAGGGTTCCCTACCCCTTCTCTTGGGTCCTGCAGTACTCCAGGAACAGGGTTCCCTACCCCTTCTCTAGGGTCCTGCAGCACTCCACGGAACAGGGTTCCCTACCACTTCTCTAGGGTCCTGCAGCGCACCACAGGAACAGGGTTCCCTACCCCTTCTCTAGGGTCCTGCAGTACTCCAGGAACAGGGTTCCCTACCCCTTCTCTAGGGTCCTGCCGCGCTCCACAGGAACAGGGTTCCCTACTCCTTCTCTAGGGTCCTGCAGTACTCCAGGAACAGGGTTCCCTACCCCTTCTCCAGGGTCCTGCAGCGCTCCACAGGAACAGGGTTCCCTACCCCTTCTCCAGGGTCCTGCAGCGCTCCACAGGAACAGGGTTCCCTACCCCTTCTCCAGGGTCCTGCAGCGCTCCACAGGAACAGGGTTCCCTACCCCTTCTCCAGGGTCCTGCAGCGCTCCACAGGAACAGGGTTCCCTACCCCTTCTCTAGGGTCCTGCTGCACTCCACAGGAACAGGGTTCCCTACTCCTTTTCTAGGGTCCTGCAGCGCTCCACAGGAACAGGGTTCCCTACCCCTTCTCTAGGGTCCTGCAGCGCTGAACAGGGTTCCCTACCCCTTCTCTAGGGTCATGCAGCGCTCCACAGGAACAGGGTTCCCTACCCCTTCTCTAGGGTCCTGCAGCGCTCCAGGAACAGCGTTCCCTACCCCTTCTCTAGGGTCCTGCAGCACTACAGGAACAGGGTTTCCTACTCCTTCTCTAGGGTCCTGCAGCGCTCCAGGAACAGGGTTCCCTACCCCTTCTCTAGGGTCCTGCAGCGCTCCAGGAACAGGGTTCCCTACCCCTTCTCTAGGGTCCTGCAGCACTCCTTAGGAACAGGGTTCCCTACCCCTTCTCTAGGGTCCTGCAGCGCTCCAGGAACAGGGTTCCCTACCCCTTCTCTAGGGTCCTGCAGCGCTCCACAGGAACAGGGGTCCCTACCTCTTCTCTAGGGTCATGCAGCGCTCCACAGGAACAGGGTTCCCTAACCCTTCTCTAGGGTCCTGCAGCGCTCCACAGGAACAGGGTTCCCTACCCCTTCTCTAGGGTCCTGCAGCACTCCAGGAACAGGGTTCCCTACCCCTTCTCTAGGGTCCTGCAGCGCTCCACAGGAACAGGGTTCCCTACCCCTTCTCTAGGGTCCTGCAGCGCTCCAGGAACAGGGTTCCCTACCCCTTCTCTAGGGTCCTGCAGCGCTCCACAGGAACAGGGTTCCCTACCCCTTCTCTAGGGTCCTGCAGCGCTGAACAGGGTTCCCTACCCCTTCTCTAGGGTCCTGCTGCACTCCACAGGAACAGGGTTCCCCACTCCTTCTCTAGGGTCCTGCAGCGCTCCACAGGAACAGGGTTCCCTACCCCTTCTCTAGGGTCCTGCAGCACTCCATGAACAGGGTTCCCTACTTCTTCTCTAGGGTCCTGCAGCACTCCAGAAACAGGGTTCCCTACCCCTTATCTAGGGTCCTGCAGCGCTCCACAGGAATAGGGTTCCCTACCCCTTCTCTAGGGTCCTGCAGCACTCCATGAACAGGGTTCCCTACCCCTTCCCTAGGGTCCTGCAGCACTCCAGAAACAGGGTTCCCTACCCCTTCTCTAGGGTCATGCAGCGCTCCACAGGAACAGGGTTCCCTACCCCTTCTCTAGGGTCCTGCAGCACTCCATGAACAGGGTTCCCTACTCCTTCTCTAGGGTCCTGCAGCACTCCAGAAACAGGGTTCCCTACCCCTTCTCTAGGGTCATGCAGCGCTCCACAGGAACAGGGTTCCCTACCCCTTCTCTAGGGTCATGCAGCGCTCCACAGGAACAGGGTTCCCTACCCCTTCTCTAGGGTCCTGCAGCGCTCCACAGGAACAGGGTTCCCTACCCCTTCTCTAGGGTCCTGCAGCGCTCCACAGGAACAGGGTTCCCTACCCCTTCTCTAGGGGCCTGCAGTACTCCAGGAACAGGGTTCCCTACCCCTTCTCTAGGGTCCTGTATCACTCCACAGGAACAGGCTTCCCTACCCCTTCTCTAGGGTCCTGCAGTACTCCAGGAACAGGGTTCCCTACCCCTTCTCTAGGGTCCTGTATCACTCCACAGGAACAGGGTTCCCTACTCCTTCTCTAGGGTCCTGCAGTACTCCAGGAACAGGGTTCCCTACCCCTTCTCCAGGGTCCTGCAGCGCTCCACAGGAACAGGGTTCCCTACCCCTTCTCCAGGGTCCTGCAGCGCTCCACAGGAACAGGGTTCCCTACCCCTTCTCCAGGGTCCTGCAGCGCTCCACAGGAACAGGGTTCCCTACCCCTTCTCCAGGGTCCTGCAGCGCTCCACAGGAACAGGGTTCCCTACCCCTTCTCTAGGGTCCTGCTGCACTCCACAGGAACAGGGTTCCCTACTCCTTTTCTAGGGTCCTGCAGCGCTCCACAGGAACAGGGTTCCCTACCCCTTCTCTAGGGTCCTGCAGCGCTGAACAGGGTTCCCTACCCCTTCTCTAGGGTCCTGCTGCACTCCACAGGAACAGGGTTCCCCACTCCTTCTCTAGGGTCCTGCAGCGCTCCACAGGAACAGGGTTCCCTACCCCTTCTCTAGGGTCCTGCAGCACTCCATGAACAGGGTTCCCTACTTCTTCTCTAGGGTCCTGCAGCACTCCAGAAACAGGGTTCCCTACCCCTTATCTAGGGTCCTGCAGCGCTCCACAGGAACAGGGTTCCCTACCCCTTCTCTAGGGTCCTGCAGCACTCCATGAACAGGGTTCCCTACCCCTTCCCTAGGGTCCTGCAGCACTCCAGAAACAGGGTTCCCTACCCCTTCTCTAGGGTCATGCAGCGCTCCACAGGAACAGGGTTCCCTACCCCTTCTCTAGGGTCCTGCAGCACTCCATGAACAGGGTTCCCTACTCCTTCTCTAGGGTCCTGCAGCGCTCCACAGGAACAGGGTTCCCTACCCCTTCTCTAGGGGCCTGCAGTACTCCAGGAACAGGGTTCCCTACCCCTTCTCTAGGGTCCTGTATCACTCCACAGGAACAGGGTTCCCTACCCCTTCTCGAAGGGTCCTGCAGTGCTCCACAGGAACAGGGTTCCCTACCCCTTCTCGAAGGGTCCTGCTGCGCTCCACAGGAACAGGGTTCCCTACCCCTTCTCTAGGGTCCTGTATCACTCCACAGGAACAGGCTTCCCTACCCCTTCTCTAGGGTCCTGCAGTACTCCAGGAACAGGGTTCCCTACCCCTTCTCTAGGGTCATGCAGCGCTCCACAGGAACAGGGTTCCCTACCCCTTCTCTAGGGTCCTGCAGCGCTCCATGAACAGGGTTCCCTACCCCTTCTCTTGGATCCTGCAGTACTCCAGGAACAGGGTTCCCTACCCCTTCTCTAGGGTCCTGCAGCACTCCACGGAACAGGGTTCCCTACCACTTCTCTAGGGTCCTGCAGCGCACCACAGGAACAGGGTTCCCTACCCCTTCTCTAGGGTCCTGCAGTACTCCAGGAACAGGGTTCCCTACCCCTTCTCTAGGGTCCTGCCGCGCTCCACAGGAACAGGGTTCCCTACTCCTTCTCTAGGGTCCTGCAGTACTCCAGGAACAGGGTTCCCTACCCCTTCTCCAGGGTCCTGCAGCGCTCCACAGGAACAGGGTTCCCTACCCCTTCTCCAGGGTCCTGCAGCGCTCCACAGGAACAGGGTGCCCTACCCCTTCTCCAGGGTCCTGCAGCGCTCCACAGGAACAGGGTTCCCTACCCCTTCTCCAGGGTCCTGCAGCGCTCCACAGGAACAGGGTTCCCTACCCCTTCTCTAGGGTCCAGTGGTGAAACGACTGATCTGCAAGGTATTGTGCAACAGCCTTCGTCCAGGGTCCATGTTCACAAAGCGTCTCAGAGTAGGGATGGTGATCTATAGGTCAGCATCCTCCTTGTCAATGTAATTGTACTCAGTGTGAAGGCAAAACTGATCCTAAATCAGTATATCTAACCCCGTGCTACATCTAACATCCTCCTTGTCAATGTAATTGTACTCAGTGTGAAGGCAAAACTGATCCTAAATCAGTACTCCTACTCAGATTCTTTGTGAAATGGGCCCTGTCCTGTCAGCAATGCCACTCCACCTGAAGACCAACGATAACATGAATAAGAATAAGCTTAGTCAGTAACTTAGATAACAAGGCAGTTTAACCCACTGTTCCCCGGTAGACCGTCATTGTAAATTAAGAATTTGTTCTAAACTGACTTGCCTAGTTTAAATTAAGGTTATATATAAATAAATGAAAAACGTTATTTTGTATGTAATACTTAAAAAGGCCAGTAGGCGTCGACCTAGGACCATAAATTAAGTGAAGTATTTTGAAAAACAACAGTTTTTCTGGGTGTCAGTACAGGTGTGGTGAGAGATATATAACCATAGTGTTGTTTGATGATGTGAATATAACACCAACGTTATACATTAACCTGGTTTTATTGTTTTATTGTTGTATATAAAAAGAGGTGGAGAAAGGAAAGGCAAAACTAAACAAAATAAAAACATTATATTAATATATAAAAATATAATAAAACCTTGTGACATTCCATCCATTGTCCTGTTTGTTTCAGGGTAAGGGCTGGGGTTACAGTAAGGACAACAGTAAGAGCTAGGGTTACAATAAGGGCTAGGGTTACAGTAAGGGTTAGGGTTACAGTAAGGGCTGGGGTTACAGTAAGGACAACAGTAAGAGCTAGGGTTACAATAAGGGCTAGGGTTACAGTAAGGACAACAGTAAGAGCTAGGATTACAGTAAGAGCTAGGGTTACAATAAGGGCTGGGGTTACAGTAAGGACAACAGTAAGAGCTAGGATTACAGTAAGAGCTAGGGTTACAATAAGGGCTAGGGTTACAGTAAGGGTTAGGGTTACAGTAAGGGCTGGGGTTACAGTAAGGACAACAGTAAGAGCTAGGGTTACAATAAGGGCTAGGGTTAGAGTAAGGGTTAGGGTTACAGTAAGGGCTGGGGTTACAGTAAGGATTACAGTAAGTGCTAGGGTTACAATAAGGGCTAGGGTTACAGTAAGGGTTAGGGTTACAGTAAGGGTTACAGTAAGGGCTAGGGTTACAATAAGGGTTAGGGTTACAGTTAGGGTTACAGTAAGGGTTAGGGTTACAGTAAGGGCTAGGGTTACAGTAAGGGTTAGGGTTACAGTTAGGGTTACAGTAAGGGATAGGGTTACAGTAAGGGTTAGGGTTACAGTTAGGGTTAGGGTTACAGTAAGGGTTACAGTAAGGGTTAGGGTTACAGTAAGGGTTAGGGTTACAGTTAGGGTTACAGTAAGGGTTACAGTAAGGGCTAGGGTTACAGTAAGGGCTAGGGTTACAGTAAGGGCTAGGGTTACAATAAGGGCTAGGGTTACAATAAGGGCTAGGGTTAGAGTAAGGGTTAGGGTTACAGTAAGGGCTGGGGTTACAGTAAGGATTACAGTAAGTGCTAGGGTTACAATAAGGGCTAGGGTTACAGTAAGGGTTAGGGTTACAGTAAGGGTTACAGTAAGGGCTAGGGTTACAATAAGGGTTAGGGTTACAGTTAGGGTTACAGTAAGGGTTAGGGTTACAGTAAGGGCTAGGGTTACAGTAAGGGTTAGGGTTACAGTTAGGGTTACAGTAAGGGATAGGGTTACAGTAAGGGTTAGGGTTACAGTTAGGGTTAGGGTTACAGTAAGGGTTACAGTAAGGGTTAGGGTTACAGTAAGGGTTAGGGTTACAGTTAGGGTTACAGTAAGGGTTACAGTAAGGGCTAGGGTTACAGTAAGGGCTAGGGTTACAGTAAGGGTTAGGGTTACAGTAAGGGTTATAGTAAGGGCTAGGGTTACAGTAAGGATTACAGTAAGGGCTAGGGTTACAGTAAGGGTTAGGGTTACAGTAAGGATTACAGTAAGGGTTAGGGTTACAGTAAGGGCTAGGGTTACAGTAAGGGCTAGGGTTACAGTAAGGGTTAGTGTTACAGTAAGGGTTACAGTAAGGGCTAGGGTTACAGTAAGGGTTAGGGTTACAGTAAGGGTTACAGTAAGGGCTAGGGTTACAGTAAGGATTACAGTAAGGGCTAGGGTTACAGTAAGGGTTAGGGTTACAGTAAGGATTACAGTAAGGGTTAGGGTTACAGTAATGGCTAGGTTTACAGTAAGGGCTAGGGTTACAGTAAGGGCTAGGGTTACAGTAAGGGTTAGGGTTACAGTAAGGGTTACAGTAAGGATTAAAGTAAGGGTTACAGTAAGGGTTACAGTAAGGGTTACAGTAAGGGTTAGGGTTACAGTAAGGGCTATGGTTACAGTAAGGGCTATGGTTACAGTAAGGGTTACAGTAAGGGCTAGGGTTACAGTAAGGGCTAGGGTTACAGTAAGGGTTAGGGTTACAGTAATGGTTACAGTAAGGGCTAGGGTTACAGTAAGGATTACAGTAAGGGCTAGGGTTACAGTAAGGGTTAGGGTTACAGTAAGGATTACAGTAAGAGTTAGGGTTACAGTAAGGGCTAGGTTTACAGTAAGGGCTAGGGTTACAGTAAGGGTTAGGGTTACAGTAAGGGTTAGGGTTACAGTAAGGGTTACAGTTTGGGCTAGGGTTACAGTAAGGGTTAGGGTTACAGTAAGGGTTACAGTAAGGGCTAGGGTTACAGTAAGGGTTAGGGTTACAATAAGGGTTAGAGTAAGGGTTACAGTAAGGGTTAAGGTCACAGTAAGGGCTAGGGTTACAGTAAGGATTACAGTAAGGGCTAGGGTTACAGTAAGGGTGAGGGTTACAGCAAGGGCTAGGGTTACAGTAAGGGATAGGGTTACAGTAAGGGCTAGGGTTACAGTAAGGATTACAGTAAGGGTTACAGTCAGGGTTACAGTAAGGGCTAGGGTTACAGTAAGGGTTAGGTTTTGAATATAATTGTGTTTCGTTTCAACTAGTTCGTTTTACGGTGCACAGGCCTATCTCCTGTTTATCCCTCCCATTTCTGCTAATCTAATATAATTAGGTGTAGTACTTAAAAAGGCCTGTAGATGTCCTCCTATGATCATAAATTAAACTGAGGTAGGCTCCAAGTTGCCTCTTTTTCTGGGTGGCAGTGCAGAAGTCAATGTGGTGAGAGATTCATTCAACCATAGTGTTGTTAAATATGAACATAAACGACATATACAGTAAGGGCTAGGGTTACAGTAAGGGCTAGGGTTACAGTAAGGATTACAGTAAGGGCTAGGGTTACAGTAAGGGTTAGGGTTACAGTAAGGATTACAGTAAGGGTTAGGGTTACAGTAAGGGCTAGGTTTACAGTAAGGGCTAGGGTTACAGTAAGGGTTAGGGTTACAGTAAGGGTTAGGGTTACAGTAAGGGTTACAGTAAGGGCTAGGGTTACAGTAAGGGTTAGGGTTACAGTAAGGGCTAGGGTTACAGTAAGGGTTACAGTAAGGGCTAGGGTTACAGTAAGGGTTAGGGTTACAATAAGGGTTAGAGTAAGGGTTACAGTAAGGGTTAGGGTCACAGTAAGGGCTAGGGTTACAGTAAGGATTACAGTAAGGGCTAGGGTTACAGTAAGGGTGAGGGTTACAGTAAGGGCTAGGGTTACAGTAAGGGATAGGGTTACAGTAAGGGCTAGGGTTACAGTAAGGATTACAGTAAGGGTTACAGTCAGGGTTACAGTAAGGGCTAGGGTTACAGTAAGGGTTAGGGTTACAGTAAGGGTTACAGTAAGGATTACAGTAAGGGTTACAGTTAGGGTTACAGTAAGGGTTACAGTAAAGGTTACAGTAAGGGTTAGGGTCACAGAAAGGGCTATGGTTACAGTAAGGGCTATGGTTACAGTAAGGGTTACAGTAAGGGTTACAGTAAGGGATAGGGTTACAGTAAGGGCTAGGGTTACAGTAAGGGTTACAGTAAGGGCTAGGGTTACAGATAGGGTTAGGGTTACAGTAAGGGTTACAGTAAGGGTTACAGTAAGGGCTAGGGTTACAGTAAGGGTTAGGGTTACAGTAATGGTTACAGTTAGGATTACAGTAAGTGTTGCAGTAAGGGTTACAGTAAGGGTTAGGGTTACAGTAAGGGCTATGGTTACAGTAAGGGCTATGGTTACAGTAAGGGTTACAGTAAGGGTTACAGTAAGGGCTAGGGTTACAGTAAGGGTTACAGTAAGGATTACAGTAAGGGCTAGGGTTACAGATAGGGCTAGGGTTACAGTAAGGGTTACAGTAAGGGTTACAGTAAGGGCTAGGGTTACAGTAAGGGCTAGGGTTACAGTCTTCTTCTTTCCATTTCTACTGTCATCTTCCTTTTCTCCTGGTTCTGTATTTAAGGTGACAGTGAAATATAACATTTTCTTCTAGCTTCCTTTACCTCTCCTCTCCTCTCCTCTCCTCTCCTCTCCTCTCCTCTCCTCTCCTCTCTCCTCTCCTCTCCTCTCCTCTCCTCTCCTCTCCTCTCCTCTCCTCTCCTCTCCTCTCCTCTCCTCTCTCTCCTCTGTCTCTCTTCTCTCTCCTCTGGCTCTCCTCTGGCTCTCCTCTCCTCTACCACTCCCCTTCTCGCCTCTCTTCTTTGTCTTCTGCCTCTCCTCTCCTCTCTCCTCTCCTCTCCTCTCCTCTCCTCTCCTCTCCTCTCCTCTCCTCTCCTCTCCTCTCCTCTCCTCTCCTCTCCTCTCCTCTCCTCTCCTCTCCTCTCCTCTCCTCTCCTCTCCTCTCCTCTCCTCTCCTCTCCTCTCCTCTCCTCTCCTCTCCTCTCCTCTCCTCTCCTCTCCTCTCCTCTCCTCTCCTCTCTCTTCTCCTCTCTTCTGCCTCTCCTCTCCTCTCCTCTCCTCTCCTCTCCTCTCCTCTCCTCTCCTCTCCTCTCCTCTCCTCTCCTCTCCTCTCCTCTGTCTCTCCTCTGTCTCTCTTCTCTCTCCTCTGGCTCTCCTCTGGCTCTCCTCTCCTCTACCACTCCCCTTCTCGCCTCTCTTCTTTGTCTTCTGCCTCTCCTCTCCTCTCCTCTCCTCTCCTCTCCTCTCCTCTCCTCTCCTCTCCTCTCCTCTCCTCTCCTCTCCTCTCCTCTCCTCTCCTCTCCTCTCCTCTCCTCTCCTCTCCTCTCCTCTCCTCTCCTCTCCTCTCCTCTCCTCTCCTCTCCTCTCCTCTCCTCTCCTCTCCTCTCCTCTCCTCTCCTCTCCTCTCCTCTCCTCTCTCCTCTCCTCTCCTCTCCTCTCCCTCTCCTCTCCTCTCCTCTCCTCTCCTCTCCTCTCCTCTCCTCTCCTCTCCTCTCCTCTCCTCTCCTCTCCTCTCCTCTCCTCTCCTCTCCTCTCTTCACTGCTGCAGCATTCTGAAATTGAAACCCATCCCCCAGCAGAGAACCACTAAAACACTTTCAATCCCCCTCCCTCCCTCCCTCCCTCCCTCCCTCCCTCCCTCCCTCCCTCCCTCCCTCCCTCCCTCCCTCCCTCCCTCCCTCCCTCCCTCCCTCCCTCCCTCCCTCCCTCCCTTTCTCTCCCTGTCTCTCTCTGCTTCCCCTCCCTCCCTCCCTCCCTCTCCCTGTCTCTCTCTGCTTCCCCTCCCTCCCTCCCTCCCTCCCTCCCTCCCTCCCTCCCTCCCTCCCTCCCTCCCTCCCTCCCTCTAGTTTACACTGATGCAGTTGTTTGCCGTCGTCCTCCAGTACCCATGGCAATGACCCCCCCGCACACACACACACACCACTGAGGCAGCTCATCTCCGTCAGACAGAGTTTATCTGTAGCAGTGGGTCTCTAGTCTGTTTACCGTCTGACATACTCCTATAGCCCTCCTGAGTGTGCACCAGAGAGGTTCACTATCAGGGAGGGACTGTTCGCGGTAGGTGTTTTGTTTCAGTCAGCTAGTTGAGGAGGTGTCAAATCCATTATGATCTTGACTAATTAACATCCTTTTAAATTAGGTAGGGTTCTAATCTAGGTAAGGTTCTAATCTAGGTAGGGTTCTAATCTAGATAAAACTCTATTCTAGGTAGGGTTCTATCTAGGTAAAACTCTATTCTAGGTAGGGTTCTAATCTAGGTAGGGTTCTAATCTTGGTAGGGTTTTAATTCTAGGTAGGGTTCTAATCTAGGTAGGGTTTTAATCTGGGTAGGGTTCTAAACTAGGTAGGGTTCTAATCTAGGTAGCGTTTTAATCTGGGTAGGGTTCTAAACTAGGTAGGGTTCTATTCTAGGTAGGGTTCTATTCTAGGTAGGGTTTTAATCTAGGTAGGGTTCTATTCTAGGTAGGGTTTTAATCTAGTTAGGGTTCTATTCTAGGTAGGGTTTTAATCTAGGTAGGGTTCTAATCTAGAAAGGGTTTTCAGTAGTTACTTACTTTGACATGTAGTGGTAGGAGCTACATTTTTGCAAAAATATAGCAAAAAAGAAGTGGGTAAGAATTTATTTTTGGCAACAGACCTGCCTCATTCTCCCGTGAAACATTCTCCAGAGTGATCTCTTCTTGTAATTTGTGTCGTCTATGATATTTCAGATTTAGATATAATAATTGATCGTTATTGAATTAACTTTAGTTAGCTAAAGAGGTAGTTGATTGGACCTTAACTTCCAATGTGAGTTAATTGAGAGCTTGGTAAACTATATTTCAGAATGGGCCAGGACACTGCTAGGCCAGGGCATGACCTTTCATGGGGTGCTAGGCCAGGACATGACCTTTCATGGTGTACTAGGCCAGGACATTACCTTTCATAGGGTGCTAGGCCAGGGCATGACCTTTCATGGGGTGCTAGGCCAGGACATGACCTTTCATAGGGTGCTAGGCCAGGACATGACCTTTCATGGTGTACTAGGCCAGGGCATGACCTTTCATGGGGTGCTAGGCCAGGGCATGACCTTTCATAGGGTGCTAGGCCAGGACATGACCTTTCATGGGGTGCTAGGCCAGGGCATGACCTTTCATGGGGTGCTAGGCCAGGGCATGACCTTTCATGGGGTGCTAGGCCAGGGCAGGACCTTTCATGGGGTGCTAGGCCAGGGCATGACCTTTCATGGGGTGCTAGGCCAGGGCACTACCTTTCATGGGGTGCTAGGCCAGGGCGTGACCTTTCATGGGGTGCTAGGCATGGGCACTACCTTTCATGGGGTGCTAGGCCAGGGCATGACCTTTCATGGGGTGCTAGGCCAGGGCATGACCTTTCATGGGGTGCTAGGCCAGGACACTGCTAGGCCAGGACACTGCTAGGCCAGGACACTACCTTTCATGGGGTACTAGACCAGGGCATGGCATTTCATGGGGTGCTAGGCCAGGGCATGGCATTTCATGGGGTGCTAGGCCAGGACACTGCTAGGCCAGGACACTGCTAGGCCAGGACACTACCTTTCATGGGGTACTAGACCAGGGCATGACATTTCATGGGGTGCTAGGCCAGGGCATGGCATTTCATGGGGTGCTAGGCCAGGACACTGCTAGGCCAGGACACTACCTTTCATGGGGTGCTAGGCCAGGTTATGACATTTCATGGGGTGCTAGGCCAGGGCGTGACCTTTCATGGGGTGCTAGGTCAGGACATGACCTTTCATGGGGTGCTAGGCCAGGGCATGACCTTTCATGGTGTGCTAGGCCAGGGCATGACCTTCCATGGGGTGCTAAGCCAGGGCATGACCTTTCATGGGGTGCTAGGCCAGGGCATGACCTTTCATGGGGTGCTAGGCCAGGACATGACCTTTCATGGGGTGCTAGGCCAGGGCATGACCTTTCATGGGGTGCTAGGCCAGGGCATGACCTTTCATGGGGTGCTAGGCCAGGGCAGGACCTTTCATGGGGTGCTAGGCCAGGGCATGACCTTTCATGGGGTGCTAGGCCAGGGCACTACCTTTCATGGGTTGCTAGGCCAGGGCATGACCTTTCATGGGGTGCTAGGCCTGGGCACTACCTTTCATGGGGTGCTAGGCCAGGGCATGACCTTTCATGGGGTGCTAGACCAGGGCATGACCTTTCATGGGGTGCTAGGCCAGGACACTGCTAGGCCAGGACACTGCTAGGCCAGGACACTACCTTTCATGGGGTACTAGATCAGGGCATGACATTTCATGGGGTGCTAGGTCAGGGCATGGCATTTCATGGGGTGCTAGGCCAGGACACTGCTAGGCCAGGACACTACCTTTCATGGGGTGCTAGGCCAGGTTATGACATTTCATGGGGTGCTAGGCCAGGACGTGACCTTTCATGGGGTGCAAGGCCAGGGCGTGACCTTTCATGGGGTGCTAGGTCAGGGCATGACCTTTCATGGTGTGCTAGGCCAGGGCATGACCTTTCATGGGGGCTAGGCCAGGGCATGACCTTCCATGGGGTGCTATGCCAGGGCATGACCTTTCATGGGGTGCTAGGCCAGGGCATGACCTTTCATGGGGTGCTAGGCCAGGACATGACCTTTCATGGGGTGCTAGGCCAGGGCATGACCTTTCATGGGGTGCTAGGCCAGGGCATGACCTTTCAAATCAAAATCAAATCAAATTTTATTTGTCACATACACATGGTTAGCAGATGTTAATGCGAGTATAGCGAAATGCTTGTGCTTCTAGTTCCGACAATGCAGTAATAACGAACAAGTAATCTAACTAACAATTCCAAAAAAACTACTGTCTTATACACAGTGTAAGTGGATAAAGAATATGTACATAAGGATATATGAATGAGTGATGGTACAGAGCAGCATAGGCAAGATACAGTAGATGATATCGAGTACAGTATATACATATGAGATAAGTATGTAAACAAAGTGGCATAGTTAAAGTGGCTAGTGATACATGTATTACATAAGGATGCAGTCGATGATATAGAGTACAGTATCTACGTATGCATATGAGATGAATAATGTAGGGTAAGTAACATTATATAAGGTAGCATTGTTTAAAGTGGCTAGTGATATATTTACATCATTTCCCATCAATTCCCATTATTAAAGTGGCTGGAGTAGAGTCAGTGTCATTGACAGTGTGTTGGCAGTAGCCACTCAATGTTAGTGGTGGCTGTTTAACAGTCTGATGGCCTTGAGATAGAAGCTGTTTTTCAGTCTCTCGGTCCCAGCTTTGATGCACCTGTACTGACCTCGCCTTCTGGATGACAGCGGGGTGAACAGGCAGTGGCTCGGGTGGTTGATGTCCTTGATGATCTTTATGGCCTTCCTGTAGCATCGGGTGGTGTAGGTGTCCTGGAGGGCAGGTAGTTTGCCCCCGGTGATGCGTTGTGCAGACCTCACTACCCTCTGGAGAGCCTTACGGTTGAGGGCGGTGCAGTTGCCATACCAGGCGGTGATACAGCCCGCCAGGATGCTCTCGATTGTGCATCTGTAGAAGTTTGTGAGTGCTTTTGGTGACAAGCCGAATTTCTTCAGCCTCCTGAGGTTGAAGAGGCGCTGCTGAGCCTTCCTCACGATGCTGTCTGTGTGAGTGGACCAATTCAGTTTGTCTGTGATGTGTAGGCCGAGGAACTTAAAACTTGCTACCCTCTCCACTACTGTTCCATCGATGTGGATGGGGGGGTGTTCCCTCTGCTGTTTCCTGAAGTCCACAATCATCTCCTTAGTTTTGTTGACGTTGAGTGTGAGGTTATTTTCCTGACACCACACTCCGAGGGCCCTTACCTCCTCCCTGTAGGCCGTCTCGTCGTTGTTGGTAATCAAGCCTACCACTGTTGTGTCGTCCGCAAACTTGATGATTGAGTTGGAGGCGTGCATGGCCACGCAGTCGTGGGTGAACAGGGAGTACAGGAGAGGGCTCAGAACGCACCCTTGTGGGGCCCCAGTGTTGAGGATCAGCGGGGAGGAGATGTTGTTGCCTACCCTCACCACCTGGGGGCGGCCCGTCAGGAAGTCCAGAACCCAGTTGCACAGGGCGGGGTCGAGACCCAGGGTCTCGAGCTTGATGACGAGCTTGGAGGGTACTATGGTGTTGAATGCCGAGCTGTAGTCGATGAACAGCATTCTCACATAGGTATTCCTCTTGTCCAGATGGGTTAGGGCAGTGTGCAGTGTGGTTGAGATTGCATCGTCTGAGGACCTATTTGGGCGGTAAGCAAATTGGAGTGGGTCTAGGGTTTCAGGTAGGGTGGAGGTGATATGGTCCTTGACTAGTCTCTCAAAGCACTTCATGATGACGGATGTGAGTGCTACGGGGCGGTAGTCGTTTAGCTCAGTTACCTTAGCTTTCTTGGGAACAGGAACAATGGTGGCCCTCTTGAAGCATGTGGGAACAGCAGACTGGTATAGGGATTGATTGAATATGTCCGTAAACACACCGGCCAGCTGGTCTACGCATGCTCTGAGGGCGCGGCTGGGGATGCCGTCTGGGCCTGCAGCCTTGCGAGGGTTAACACGTTTAAATGTCTTACTCACTTCGGCTGCAGTGAAGGAGAGACCGCATGTTTCCGTTGCAGGCCGTGTCAGTGGCACTGTATTGTCCTCAAAGCGGGCAAAAAAGTTATTTAGTCTGCCTGGGAGCAAGACATCCTGGTCCGTGACTGGGCTGGGTTTCTTCCTGTAGTCCGTGATTGACTGTAGACCCTGCCACATGCCTCTTGTGTCTGAGCCGTTGAATTGAGATTCTACTTTGTCTCTGTACTGGCGCTTAGCTTGTTTGATAGCCTTGCGGAGGGAATAGCTGCACTGTTTGTATTCAGTCATGTTACCAGACACCTTGCCCTGATTAAAAGCAGTGGTTCGTGCCTTCAGTTTCACACAAATGCTGCCATCAATCCAAGGTTTCTGGTTAGGGAATGTTTTAATCGTTGCTATGGGAACGACATCTTCAACGCACGTTCTAATGAACTCGCACACCGAATCAGCGTATTCGTCAATGTTGTTGTCTGACGCAATACGAAACATCTCCCAGTCCACGTGATGGAAGCAGTCTTGGAGTGTGGAGTCAGCTTGGTCGGACCAGCGTTGGACAGACCTCAGCGTGGGAGCCTCTTGTTTTAGTTTCTGTCTGTAGGCAGGGATCAACAAAATGGAGTCGTGGTCAGCTTTTCCGAAAGGGGGCGGGGCAGGGCCTTATATGCGTCGCGGAAGTTAGAGTAAAAATGATCCAGGGTCTTTCCACCCCTGGTTGCGCAATCGATATGCTGATAAAATTTAGGGAGTCTTGTTTTCAGATTAGCCTTGTTAAAATCCCCAGCTACAATGAATGCAGCCTCCGGATAAATCGTTTCCAGTTTGCAGAGAGTTAAATAAAGTTCGTTCAGAGCCATCGATGTGTCTGCTTGGGGGGATATATACGGCTGTGATTATAATCGAAGAGAATTCTCTTGGTAGATAATGCGGTCTACATTTGATTGTGAGGAATTCTAAATCAGGTGAACAGAAGGATTTGAGTTCCTGTATGTTTCTGTCATCACACCATGTCACGTTAGTCATAAGGCATACACCCCCGTCCCTCTTCTTACCAGAAAGATGTTCGTTTCTGTCGGCGCGATGCGTGGAGAAACCCGCTGGCTGCACCGCTTCGGATAGCGGCTCTCCGGTTAGTCATGTTTCCGTGAAGCAGAGAACGTTGCAGTCTCTGATGTCCCTCTGGAATGCTACCCTTTCATGGGGTGCTAGGCCAGGGCAGGACCTTTCATGGGGTGCTAGGCCAGGGCACTACCTTTCATGGGGTGCTAGGCCAGGGCATGACCTTTCATGGGGTGCTAGGCCAGGGCATGATTGTAACAGCAATGTAAAACAACCACTTTATTAGAATGTAGAGGATGTTTTAAACACCATTCTACTCTGTAAGTGTTACTTTAATAAGCACAAATACAATGCATTATTTTTGTGGCTCAGTTAGTAGAGCTGCTTGCAATGCAAAGGATTGTGGGTTTGGCTCCTGCTGGGGCCACCCGTGTGAAACACGTTTGCATGCATGACTGGCTTTGGATATTAACATCTGCTTAATGAAATATCTGTTACTAAACAAGGGTGGAGAGATACTTGGTGTGTAACCGTTTGCTTCAGCCCTGTTTCATCCCAGCTCTAAGAGCTTCATCCCTGCTCTAACAGCTTCATTCCTGCTCTAACAGCTTCAGCCCTGCTCTAACAGTTTCAGCCCTGTTTCATCCCTGCTCTAACTGCTTCAGCCCTGCTCTAACTGCTTCAACCCGGTTTCAGCCCTGCTCTAACAGCTTCAGCCCTGTTTCAGCCCTGCTCTAACTGCTCCAGCCCTGTTTCAGCCCTGCTCTAACAGCTTCAGCCCTGCTCTAACTGTTTCAGCCCTTCTCTAACAGCTTCAGCCCTGCTCTAACTGTTTCAGCCCTGCTCTAACAGCTTCAGCCCTGTTCTAACTGTTTCAGCCCTGCTCTAACTGCTTCAGCCCTGCTCTAACTGCTAAGAGGAGACGCGACCTGCTTCAGCTAACCAAGGTCCTGAGGACCAGCTTGCCAGTACTATCCAGGAGGATGGTCGACCTGCTTCAGCAAACCAAGGTCCTGAGGACCAGCTTGCCAGTACTATCCAGGAGGATGGTCGACCTGCTTCAGCTAACCAAGGTCCTGAGGACCAGCTTGCCAGTACTATCCAGGAGGATGGTCGACCTGCTTCAGCTAACCAAGGTCCTGAGGACCAGCTTGCCAGTACTATCCAGGAGGATGGTCGACCTGCTTCAGCTAACCAAGGTCCTGAGGACCAGCTTACCAGTACTATCCAGGAGGATGGTCGACCTGCTTCAGCTAACCAAGGTCCTGAGGACCAGCTTACCAGTACTATCCAGGAGGATGGTCGACCTGCTTCAGCTAACCAAGGTCCTGAGGACCAGCTTACCAGTACTATCCAGGAGGATGGTCGACCTGCTTCAGCTAACCAAGGTCCTGAGGACCAGCTTACCAGTACTATCCAGGAGGATGGTCGACCTGCTTCAGCTAACCAAGGTCCTGAGGACCAGCTTACCAGTACTATCCAGGAGGATGGTCGACCTGCTTCAGCTAACCAAGGTCCTGAGGACCAGCTTACCAGTACTATCCAGGAGGATGGTCGACCTGCTTCAGCAAACCAAGGTCCAGGAGGATGGTCGACCTGCTTCAGCTAACCAAGGTCCAGGAGGATGGTCGACCTGCTTCAGCTAACCAAGGTCCAGGAGGATGGTCGACCTGCTTCAGCTAACCAAGGTCCTGAGGACCAGCTTACCAGTACTATCCAGGAGGATGGTCGACCTGCTTCAGCTAACCAAGGTCCTGAGGACCAGCTTACCAGTACTATCCAGGAGGATGGTCGACCTGCTTCAGCAAACCAAGGTCCTGAGGACCAGCTTGCCAGTACTATCCAGGAGGATGGTCGACCTGCTTCAGCAAACCAAGGTCCTGAGGACCAGCTTGCCAGTACTATCCAGGAGGATGGTCGACCTGCTTCAGCAAACCAAGGTCCTGAGGACCAGCTTGCCAGTACTATCCAGGAGGATGGTCGACCTGCTTCAGCTAACCAAGGTCCTGAGGACCAGCTTGCCAGTACTATCCAGGAGGATGGTCGACCTGCTTCAGCAAACCAAGGTCCTGAGGACCAGCTTGCCAGTACTATCCAGGAGGATGGTCGACCTGCTTCAGCTAACCAAGGTCCTGAGGACCAGCTTGCCAGTACTATCCAGGAGGATGGTCGACCTGCTTCAGCTAACCAAGGTCCTGAGGACCAGCTTGCCAGTACTATCCAGGAGGATGGTCGACCTGCTTCAGCAAACCAAGGTCCTGAGGACCAGCTTGCCAGTACTATCCAGGAGGATGGTCGACCTGCTTCAGCTAACCAAGGTCCTGAGGACCAGCTTGCCAGTACTATCCAGGAGGATGGTAATGATAATGAACAGACACCTGTCCCTTCAGACTGTAACAACCCTCTTGTCTAATGTTGGTTACTAATGATAATGAACAGACACCTGTCCCTTCAGACTGTAACAACCCTCTTGTTTCTTGTCTTCCTGCTACAGTGACTGGGATTCTGCTGTCTGCATAGACTGGCTGGATCTCATTCAAATCAAATCAAATCAAATCAAATTTTATTTGTCACATACACATGGTTAGCAGATGTTAATGCGAGTGTAGCGAAATGCTTGTGCTTCTAGTTCCGACAATGCAGTAATAACGAACAAGTAATCTAACTAACAATTCCAAAAAAAAAACTACTGTCTTATACACAGTGTAAGGGGATAAAGAATATGTACATAAGGATATATGAATGAGTGATGGTACAGAGCAGCATAGGCAAGATACGGTAGATGATATCGAGTACAGTATATACATATGAGATGAGTATGTAAACCAAGTGGCATAGTTAAAGTGGCTAGTGATACATGTATTACATAAGGATGCAGTCGATGATATAGAGTACAGTATCTACGTATGCATATGAGATGAATAATGAAGGGTAAGTAACATTATATAAGGTAGCATTGTTTAAAGTGGCTAGTGATATATTTACATCATTTCCCATCAATTCCCATTATTAAAGTGGCTGGAGTAGAGTCAGTGTCATTGACAGTGTGTTGGCAGTAGCCACTCAATGTTAGTGGTGGCTGTTTAACAGTCTGATGGCCTTGAGATAGAAGCTGTTTTTCAGTCTCTCGGTCCCAGCTTTGATGCACCTGTACTGACCTCGCCTTCTGGATGACAGCGGGGTGAACAGGCAGTGGCTCGGGTGGTTGATGTCCTTGATGATCTTTATGGCCTTCCTGTAGCATCGGGTGGTGTAGGTGTCCTGGAGGGCAGGTAGTTTGCCCCCGGTGATGCGTTGTGCAGACCTCACTACCCTCTGGAGAGCCTTACGGTTGAGGGCGGTGCAGTTGCCATACCAGGCGGTGATACAGCCCGCCAGGATGCTCTCGATTGTGCATCTGTAGAAGTTTGTGAGTGCTTTTGGTGACAAGCCGAATTTCTTCAGCCTCCTGAGGTTGAAGAGGCGCTGCTGCGCGTTCCTCACGATGCTGTCTGTGTGAGTGGACCAATTCAGTTTGTCTGTGATGTGTATGCCGAGGAACTTAAAACTTGCTACCCTCTCCACTACTGTTCCATCGATGTGGATGGGGGGTGTTCCCTCTGCTGTTTCCTGAAGTCCACAATCATCTCCTTAGTTTTGTTGACGTTGAGTGTGAGGTTATTTTCCTGACACCACACTCCGAGGGCCCTCACCTCCTCCCTGTAGGCCGTCTCGTCGTTGTTGGTAATCAAGCCTACCACTGTTGTGTCGTCCGCAAACTTGATGATTGAGTTGGAGGCGTGCATGGCCACGCAGTCGTGGGTGAACAGGGAGTACAGGAGAGGGCTCAGAACGCACCCTTGTGGGGCCCCAGTGTTGAGGATCAGCGGGGAGGAGATGTTGTTGCCTACCCTCACCACCTGGGGGCGGCCCGTCAGGAAGTCCAGAACCCAGTTGCACAGGGCGGGGTCGAGACCCAGGGTCTCGAGCTTGATGACGAGCTTGGAGGGTACTATGGTGTTGAATGCCGAGCTGTAGTCGATGAACAGCATTCTCACAGGTATTCCTCTTGTCCAGATGGGTTAGGGCAGTGTGCAGTGTGGTTGAGATTGCATCGTCTGTGGACCTATTTGGGCGGTAAGCAAATTGGAGTGGGTCTAGGGTGTCAGGTAGGGTGGAGGTGATATGGTCCTTGACTAGTCTCTCAAAGCACTTCATGATGACGGATGTGAGTGCTACGGGCGGTAGTCGTTTAGCTCAGTTACCTTAGCTTTCTTGGGAACAGGAACAATGGTGGCCCTCTTGAAGCATGTGGGAACAGCAGACTGGTATAGGGATTGATTGAATATGTCCGTAAACACACCGGCCAGCTGGCCTGCGCATGCTCTGAGGGCGCGGCTGGGGATGCCGTCTGGGCCTGCAGCCTTGCGAGGGTTAACACGTTTAAATGTCTTACTCACTTCGGCTGCAGTGAAGGAGAGACCGCATGTTTTCGTTGCAGGCCGTGTCAGTGGCACTGTATTGTCCTCAAAGCGGGCAAAAAAGTTATTTAGTCTGCCTGGGAGCAAGACATCCTGGTCCGTGACTGGGCTGGGTTTCTTCCTGTAGTCCGTGATTGACTGTAGACCCTGCCACATGCCTCTTGTGTCTGAGCCGTTGAATTGAGATTCTACTTTGTCTCTGTACTGGCGCTTAGCTTGTTTGATAGCCTTGCGGAGGGAATAGCTGCACTGTTTGTATTCAGCCATGTTACCAGACACCTTGCCCTGATTAAAAGCAGTGGTTCGTGCCTTCAGTTTCACACGAATGCTGCCATCAATCCAAGGTTTCTGGTTAGGGAATGTTTTAATCGTTGCTATGGGAACGACATCTTCAACGCACGTTCTAATGAACTCGCACACCGAATCAGCGTATTCGTCAATGTTGTTGTCTGACGCAATACGAAACATCTCCCAGTCCACGTGATGGAAGCAGTCTTGGAGTGTGGAGTCAGCTTGGTCGGACCAGCGTTGGACAGACCTCAGCGTGGGAGCTTCTTGTTTTAGTTTCTGTCTGTAGGCAGGGATCAACAAAATGGAGTCGTGGTCAGCTTTTCCGAAAGGGGGGCGGGGCTATGAATATACAGATGAGTCTTCTCAGTCACTTCCTCTCTCTGGGTGACACGATAGGCCCTCCAGTATGAGTCTTCTCAGTCATTTCTCTCTCTGGGTGATACGATAGGCCCTCCAGTATGAGTCTCCTCAGTCACTTCCTCTCTCTGGGTGATATGATAGGCCCTCCAGTATGAGTCTTCTCAGTCACTTCCTCTCTCTGGGTGATACGATATTCTCCAGTATGAGGCTCCTCAGTCACTTCCTCTCTCTGGGTGATACGATAGGCCCTCCAGTATGAGGCTTCTCAGTCACTTCCTCTCTCTGGGTGATACGATAGGCCCTCCAGTATGAGGCTTCTCAGTCACTTCCTCTCTCTGGGTGATACGATAGGCCCTCCAGTATGAGGCTTCTAAATCACTTCCTCTCTCTGGGTGATACGATAGGCCCTCCAGTATGAGGCTTCTCAGTCACTTCCTCTCTCTGGGTGATACGATAGGCCCTCCAGTATGAGGCTTCTAAATCACTTCCTCTCTCTGTGTGATACGATAGGCCCTCCAGTATGAGGCTTCTCAGTCACTTCCTCTCTCTGGGTGATACGATAGGCCCTCCAGTATGAGGCTTCTAAATCACTTCCTCTCTCTGGGTGATACGATAGGCCCTCCAGTATGAGGCTTCTCAGTCACTTCCTCTCTCTGGGTGATACGATAGGCCCTCCAGTATGTTGTATTCATCTCTTTATTTATTTGAAGTTCTATATAACCAATGTTTTTGCACTGTTTGTTGTTTAGAGTTTTGGGGAATTTTTATGAATATTTAATCAGCAGACTCTCTTCTTCTCTCTCTCTCTCTCTCTCTCTCTCTCTCTCTCGCTCACTCTCTCTTCTTCTCAATCTCTCTCTTTTCCCCACCTCTCTCTCGCTCTTTCTCTCTCTCTCTTTCTTTCTCTCTCTCTCTCTCCATCTCTCCATTTTTCAACTCTCCCCTCAATATTTTAATCTATCTCGTTATTATCTTTCCTGTTCTCTTCGGCAATCTTCTCCTCCATTTTCTCCTCTCTCACTCCTCCCATCATGTCCTCCTATATCTACCTTCATTGGGTAACTAAACAAGCTAGAAGAACAACTCCTCCCCTTCAGTGTTATATCACCATGCATATCCTGGTTACGTAATGTCCCTGCATGGAAATGGTCACCTGGCAACAGTAGCCTCGCTGCTGTGTTCTACTCCCTGAGATGGAGGACAAATGATCTCCTTGAAGTTTTACATCATTGAGAGTCTGCTGGTGCTAGACTGAAGCAGGAGGAAAGATGGTTACACGTAGAGATATAGGACACCCTGCTGAAAAAAAAGCATATACCAGCATACATTTCAAACTGGTCTGATGCTGGTCAAGCTGGTCTGACCACGCCCATCATTATCATATTTCCCAGCACGCATTGCAGTTCGATTTTTATAGTTATTTATTTCAATATTTTTTTAATTTTTTTAATTTTTTAAATATTATGCTACACAATGATACAGAGCATTTGGTTCGTGATTTCGTATTCAGACCCCTTGAATTTTTCCCCGTTTTGTTACATTACAGCCTTATTCTAAAATGGATTAAACAAAAATGTCCCCTCATGAATCTACACACAATACCCCATCATGACAAAGTGAAAACAGCGTTTTGGAAATTTTGGCGAATGTATTAAAATGAAAAAACGGATACCTTATTTACTTAAGTATTCAGACCTTTTGCTATGAGACTCGAAAATGAGCACAGGTGCATCCTGTTTCCATTGATCATCCTTGAGATGTTTCTTGATGGGATTCCACCTGTGGTAAATTCAATTGATTGGACATGATTTGGAAAGGCACACACCTGTCTATATAAAGGTCCCACAGTTGACAGTGCATGTCAGAGCAAAAACCAAGACATGAAGTTGAAGGAATTGTCGGTAGAGCGCCGAGACAGGATTGTGTCGAGGCACAGATCTGGGGGAAGGGACCAAAACATTTCTACAGCATTGAATCAGCATTAATGTCTTAATCTAGTCCTGTTTACAGTAAACAGGAAATGTGGGACACATACTACATTTGTTTTTGTGTTGTCTGTTCTGCAACATTCAATATTCAAACTTATTTGACCCCGGAAAGCAATAGACAGAGAAATCATGTTTTCACATAGAATTTTATTACTGTGATCCACTTTTGCGATAAAATATAGTGCACCAGATATGCATTTTTGTACAAGATTTTTAATAGCACAAATTGGCAAAGCCACAACAATAATCGGAAACACAGTTAATCTCCACAAACATAGTAAGTCATGAGAAAGACTAAGAGAGGGAAGGCTGGGGGGAGGTGAGGTGTGGAGGGAGGGAAGGCTGGCGGGAGGTGGGGTGTGGAGGGAGGGAAGGCTGGGGGAGGTGGGGTGTGGAGGGAGGGAAGGCTGGGGGAGGTGAGGTGTGGAGGGAGGGAAGGCTGGGGGAGGTGGGGTGTGGAGGGAGGGAAGGAAGGCTGGGGGAGGTGGGGTGTGGAGGGAGGGAAGGCTGGGGGGAGGTGAGGTGTGGAGGGAGGGAAGGAAGGCTGGGGGAGGTGGGGTGTGGAGGGAGGGAAGGCTGGGGGAGGTGGGGTGTGGAGGGAGGGAAGGCTGGGGGAGGTGGGGTGTGGAGGGAGGGAAGGCTGGGGGAGGTGGGGTGTGGAGGGAGGGAAGGCTGGGGGAGGTGAGGTGTGGAGGGAGGGAAGGCTGGGGGAGGTGGGGTGTGGAGGGAGGGAAGGAAGGCTGGGGGAGGTGGGGTGTGGAGGGAGGGAAGGCTGGGGGAGGTGAGGTGTGGAGGGAGGGAAGGCTGGGGGAGGTGGGGTGTGGAGGGAGGGAAGGCTGGGGGAGGTGGGGTGTGGAGGGAGGGAAGGCTGGGGGAGGTGGGGTGTGGAGGGGGAAGGCTGGGGAGAGGTGGGGTGTGGAGGGAGGGAAGGCTGGGGGAGGTGGGGTGTGGAGGGAGGGAAGGAAGGCTGGGGGAGGAGGGGTTTCAGAGGGAGGGAAGGTTGGGGGAGGCGGGGTTTCAGAGGGAGGGAAGGCTTGGGGAGGAGGGGTTTCAGAGGGAGGGAAGGTTGGGGGAGGCGGGGTTTCAGAGGGAAGGTTGGGGGAGGAGGGGTTTCAGAGGGAGGGAAGGTTGGGGGAGGCGGGGTTTCAGAGGGAGGGAAGGTTGGGGGAGGCGGGGTTTCAGAGGGAGGGAAGGTTGGGGGAGGCGGGGTGTGGAGGGAAGGAAGGCTTGGGGAGGAGGGGTTTCAGAGGGAGGGAAAGTTGGGGGAGGCGGGGTGTGGAGGGAAGGAAGGCTTGGGGAGGAGGGGTTTCAGAGGGAGGGAAAGTTGGGGGAGGCGGGGTGTGGAGGGAAGGAAGGCTTGGGGAGGAGGGGTTTCAGAGGGAGGGAAGGTTGGGGGAGGCGGGGTGTGGAGGGAGGGAAGGTTGGGGGGAGGCGGGGTGTGGAGTTGTCAGTTTCACATCCAGTATACAGTGTCTTTTTCATGGGCAGTACTGTACCTTAACCCACTGGCAAAGCAGAAGTGGGAGAGAAGTATATCTGAAGAACGACTATCCGAAACAAGACACAGTAGCAAAGCTAGGATATGTTATTAGAGATGCTGTAGCCATGGTAGCGAGCCAAGAAGAGTTGCCAAAGCAACACAATCAGGATGAGTTAGTGATAACATATATCCATTCCCATCAGTTCTGCAGACTTAAGACTGAACCTTTCCTATCGATCACAGAGAAATTCACAAAGAGAGAGAGAGAGAGTCATCTCATTAGCAACCATACTTCAAATAACAAGTACCATGGTAAGTGTACCGTTGTCTTGACGATTGACAGGCAATGCCGCGATAAAGGTATTCAACGTGTTGGGTCAGGCGTGACCCTTGTGCATACCTCTTCCTGTCTCTACTGTGCAAAACAGAGAGGATAAATCAGAGGAACCTATCTCTACTGTACAAAACAGAGAGGATAAATCAGAGGAACCTATCTCTACTGTACAAAACAGAGAGGATAAATCGGGAAAGGAGCCTAACATCTGCAGCACAACAATTAAAATGCACATTTTGAATGAAATCACAACATTTCTTGCCGGACTATATTAGAAAAATAAATAATATTATAGCACTACTGAGCTGCATTATTTCTTATTAGAGGGCTATAAACCTTTACATTTGACACATTAACGCATCACTATAACCAATTCTTGTCACCGTAGAAACGTAGCCATGTCTGACGCCTGGTGTTGTGGTATTCCACGAATACAACAGGGAAAGATTACTTTGTGTTGTGACACTTCTTATTTGGTCTATTCTATTCTTCACTTTCCAAACAACTCAAGTCAAATAATGATATCAGAACACTTTGATTGAAGCTACATTTTTTATACACTGTTTATAAGCATTAGGTTATTCATCTCTCTCTCTCTCTGTCTCCCCATCTCTGTCTCCCCATCTCTGTCTCTCTCTTTCTCTCTCTGTCTCCCCATCTCTGTCTCTCCATCTGTCTTTCTCTCTCTCTCTCTCTCCATCTCTGTCTCTCCATCTGTCTCTCTCTCTCTCTCTCTCTCTCTCTCTCTCTCTCTCTCTCTCTCTCTCTCTCTCTCTCTCCCTCTCTCCATCTCTGTCTCTCCATCTGTCTCCCTCTCCAACTCTCCCTCTCTACTGTGGCAGGTAGTGTAGAATGTGTTGGATTAGCAGCTCGGGGTCATAGGTTATGGGGTCGTAGTTCAGGGCTCGTCTTCTGCGGCTGGGTCTCCCACCAGGCTGGGGCTGCAGTTCGTTGTCGATCCTCTTCATTCTCTGAAGCTCCACCATGTGGTCGGGGGTCCTGTGGCCCTCCCTCTCTCCCCCCGGCCCACCAGGCCCCTCTACCACCACCCCTTCCATGTCCCCCAGCCTCTTGACTCTCAGCAGCCCCACAGAGTGCTCCCGGTTTAAGGAAGGGGAGGGAGGGGAGTCGAGGGAGCGACGGGACCTGTGGAGAACTGGGCTGGAGGAAGCTCTGACCCTTCCACCACCTCCAGACACAGACACCAGGTCTCTCCTTGCCCTGCGGCCTGATGAACCCTGGGGCTTGGTGGGACTGATGTTGGAAAGGACCTTAGATACCAGGTATCTAGAGCAGGGAGCATGAAGAACACATGAACAACGTTTTACATTTTACAACGGAAACATTATACCCTGCTAGCTACTGTATATTCACTAACTACACAATGTAGTTTTTTTTCTTTACGCCCTCTCTCTCTCTCTCATCTCTTTCTCTCTCTCTCTGCCCCTGTCTCTCTCTCCTCTCTTCCTCTCTCTCTCTGCCCCCCTCTCTCTCTCCTCTCTTCCTCTCTCTCTCTGCCCCTGTCTCTCTCTCCTCTCTTCCTCTCTCTCTCTCTGCCCCTGTCTCTCTCTCTCCTCTCTTCCTCTCTCTCTCTGCCCCTGTCTCTCTCTCCTCTCTTCCTCTCTCTCTGCCCCTGTCTCTCTCTCCTCTCTTCCTCTCTCTCTCTGCCCGCGTCTCTCTCTCATCTCTTCCTCTCTCTCTCTGCCCCTGTCTCTCTCTCCTCTCTACCTCTCTCTCTCTGCCCCCGTCTCTCTCTCCTCTCTACCTCTCTCTCTCTGCCCCGTCTCTCTCTCATCTCTTTCTCTCTCTCTCTCCTCTCTTCCTCTCTCTCTCTGCCCCTGTCTCCCTCTCCTCTCTTCCTCTCTCTCTCATCTCTTCCTCTCTCTCTCTGCCCCCTCTCTCTCTCTCATCTCTTCCTCTCTCTCTGCCCCCTCTCTCTCTCTCATCTCTTCCTCTCTCTCTCTGCCCCCCTCTCTCTCTCTCCTCTTTCTCTCTCTCTCTGCCCCCTCTCTCTCATCTCTTCCTCTCTCTCTCTGCCCCCCCTCTCTCTCATCTCTTCCTCTCTCTCTCTGCCCCATCTCTCTCTCCTCTCTTCCTCTCTCTCGCTGCCCCCCTCTCCTCTTCCTCTCTCTCTCTCTCTGTCCCCCCACCCCTCTCTCCTCACTCTCTGCCCCATCTCTCTCCTCTCTCTCTCTCTCTCTCTGCCCCTCTCTCCTCTCTCTCTCTTCTGCCCCCTCTCTCCTCTCTCTCTCTGCCCCCTCTCTCTGTCCTCTTCCTCTCTCTCTCTGCCCCCTCACCCCTCTCTCCTCACTCTCTGCCCCCATCTCTCTCTCCATTCGCTCTCTGTTCTCTCTCTCCTTACCTCAGAGCCTCTTCGTCTCGGTCCTGGCTGCCTGTTTCAAGCCTGTTGATGGCGGCTGGTAGTCCTGGTAACCCGGCCTGCTGCTGCAGCCTCTCCTGCCTGTATCTGTTGAGCAGAGCCTGGGTGAGCTGGGGGTCCAGTAGGCCCTGCCATGGAGCTGCAGCCTGGGGCTTTTCCATTCTCATCCCCTGCTCTGTCTCATCGTAGTCTGGGGGATAGGGCACCTGGAAGTCCCCTGGCCCCTGGATCTCCTCACCTCCCTCCTCTCCGGGCCCCTGGACATCGACTTCACTGAGGAGGCGGAGCAACCCGGCCAAGTATGCTGTTTCTTGCTCCCGCCTCTGGTCGTTCTCCACCAATTGCTGCAGAGCCTGTCCTAAGCCCTGCCCCCTCCACTCCTCTGGTTGATAGAGCAGCTCGTTACCCCCCCGCCGGGTTAGGACGTCAGCCGACTCCCCAGGATAGGACATCATCCCGGCCTCGTACGGCAGCGAATCACGGAGGTCTCTGCGGAGACGCCTAACCCCGCCTCCTGTGGCGTCCAGACCGTGTACCTCCACGCCACGGGCAGCAGACAATGACTAAGAGAGAGAGAGAGAGAGAGAGAGAGAGAGAGAGAGAGAGAGAGAGAGAGAGAGAGAGACGGCAGGTTAAACACAGCTCTATACAGCTCTTCCAGAGAAAGAGAGAGAAAGAAAGAGAGAGGGAGAGAGACAAGGCAAGAAGGGCCTTCTATGCCATCAAAAGGAACATGAAATTCGACAGGATTTGGGTAAAAATACTTGAATCAGTTGTAGAACTCTCTGCCCTTTATGGTTGTGAGGTCTGGTCCTGGAGCTCTGTTCACAAACAAACAGACCCCAAAAGAGCCCCATGACAGTCACAAAATTAGACCAAACCGAATCACGAGAAAACAAAAAGATAATTACTTGTGCACTCCGCCCACAAAATGAGGTGGAAACTGAGCTGCACTTCCTAACCTCCTGCCCAATGATGACCATATTAGAGATACATATCTACTGGGTGAAATTCCACAGTGTGCCATCACAGCAGCAAGATGTGTGACCTGTTGCCACAATTAAAGGGCAACCAGTGAAGAACAAACACCATTGTAAATACAACCCATAGTTATACTTATTTATTTTATCTTGTGTACTGTAACCATATAATATGACATTTTAAATGTCTCTATTCCGGTGGAACATTTGTGAGTGTAATGTTTACTGTTAATTTTGGTTGTTTATTTCACTTCTGTTTATTATCTATTTCACTTTGAAGAACCCTTTTTGGTTCCATGTAGAACTCTTTAGGATTTAATGTGGAACACTTTCCACAAAGGGTTCTACGTGGAACCGAAAAGGGTTCTCTACCTGGAACCGAAAAAGGTTCTTCTATGGGGACAGCCAAAGAACTGTTTTGGAAGTCTTTTCTCTCTCTAAGAATGTGTCTATTCATTTGTATTCATGTCCATCATCCATTTCGTACAATATCTTACGAATTTCACTTTGTACAAAATGTTAACGAATTTGAAAAACGTATGATATGTTACGAATTCCAATTTGTTCTGGCTAACGTTAGCTAGGTGGCTAATGCTAACGCTAATAAATATGCTATTGTCGTTAAACGTAATCATATATGTTGACAATAAGACAGTGACATATAGCATTTGCTCAGTAGCTTTTTTGTTTAACCTTTATTTAACCAGGAACGACCCTTGAGGATAGAAACCGTTTGAGAGGTCAAACTACGTGTGGGAGAAGAGCTCTCACTTTAATGACAGGCTTTAAACTAGCTTTTCCCATCGCCACTCCCTTCCTCTCCTCTTTTCCTATCCAACTCTCCACCCCTATCCCCCTCCTCTCTTCCACCCCTCCTCCTCCTTTACCCTCCTCTCCTCTCCTCCGCCTCATCTCCTCTCTTCCACCCCTCCTCCTCCTTTACCCTCCTCTCCTCTCCTCCGCCTCATCTCCTCTCTTCCTCCCCTCCCCCATCTTCCACTCCTTTACTCTCCTCCCCCCTCCTCCTCCCCTCCTTCTCTCCTCCACCCCTCCTTCTCTCCTCTTATTGCCTGTCCTGTCCTGTCCTCCCCTCCTCTCCTCCTCCTCTCCTCCACCCCTCCTTCTCTCCTCCTCCTCCTCCTCCTCTCCTCCACCCCTCCTTCTCTCCTCTTATTGCCTGTCCTGTCCTCCCCTCCTCCTCTCCTCCTCCTCTCCTCCACCCCTCCTTCTCTCCGCTTATTGCCTGTCCTGTCCTCCCTCCTCCTCTCCTCCTCCTCTCCTCCACCCCTCCTTCTCTCCTCTTATTGCCTGTCCTGTCCTCCCCCTCCTCCTCTCCTCCTCCTCTCCTCCACCCCTCCTTCTCTCCTCTTATTGCCTGTCCTGTCCTCCCCTCCTCCTCTCCTCCTCCTCTCCTCCCTCTCCTCCTCTCCTCCTCTCTCTCCTCCCTCTCCTCCACCCCTCCTTCTCTCTCTCCTCTCCTCCTCTCCTCCTGTACAATCCTCACTTCTCCCACACACATCCTTTCATTTGTAGAGTGAGTCAGAGGAGTGTGGGGTCAGTGCTGTCCTTATTCACACACACACACACACACACACACACACACACACACACACACACACACACACACACACACACACACACACACACACACACACACACACACACACACACACACACACACACACACACACTCCCCAGGGTGAGACTGGATCAGAATCCAACCCCAGGGTGAGACTGGATCAGAGTCCAACCCCAGGGTGAGGCTGGATCAGAGTCTAACCCCAGGGTGAGACTGGATCAGAGTCCAACCCCAGGGTGAGGCTGGATCAGAGTCCAACCCCAGGGTGAGACTGGATCAGAGTCCAACCCCAGGGTGAGGCTGGATCAGAGTCCAACCCCAGGGTGAGACTGGATCAGAGTCCAACCCCAGGGTGAAGCTGGATCAGAGTCCAACCCCAGGGTGAGGCTGGATCAGAGTCCAACCCCAGGGTGAGGCTGGATCGGGGTCTCAGAAGTTCCCACCTCCCCAACCTCTATCTATCATCCTCTCCTCTCTTCCTTAGGAGAAACTGCCAGCCAGGACTGTTTTCATAACTCAGGATCTGCTGACTACAGCACTAGGGCTCCAGAACGTTCTCCTGTGATTTATAAAACCTTACCCATCATCCTTGATCTCGCACAGAATGTTCTTCTGTAGACAAATGATCACGCTATTTCTTCCTAAAAGTGTTTAAAATGCTGTTTCTGTTGGTTGTAAAGCAGGTGGTATGATCTATGTTAGGGTTGTCGGTGGCTACACTAGTATAGATTTTAATTGAATTATTTATTAGTACAGATTTATTAGGATTGAGGTGAGTCACCCCTATAAAATGTAAAGCGGACTTCTGAGACCTGATGGAAAGTGCTGTATGTTTTAATAACATCCATTACATTGTCCAGTGATTATGGATTCAACCTAGGGTTACCTATGACTCCGAGGAGATTTGATTGGCTAGCTAGGTGGTTAATAATGAATAAAGGTTTGACGTGGTTTGATTGGTTGGCTGGGAGAAGACGTAGTTTGATTGCCCAGACAGGTGGTTAAAAGATCTGACCAGATTGGTTAGGTGTGTTTCATCCAGCCAGGGCCCTGGGGTCTGTATGTACTGAATGAGTCAGATAGTGTTGCCAGAAATACGACTGTGATGGCATTAGTGTTATGACTCACAGAGTTTGTGTTATGACTCACAGTGCTGCTGCTGCATTGTGAGGTCTGAGTCTGTGATTTTTGATGGCGCTGAAGTTTTTTGTGTGTGTTTTTTAAGGCGAAGGGATGAATCTGGTTGAGAGAACGCCAAGAGGGTGCAAAGCTGTCATCAAGGCAAAGGGTGGCTACTTTTAAGAAGCTCAAATATAAAACATATTTTGATTTGTTTAACATTTTGTTGGTTACTACATGATGCCATATGTGTTATTTCATAGTGTTGATGTCTTCACTATTATACTACAATGTAGAAAATAGACAAATAAGGAAAAACCCAAGAATGAGTAGGTGTGTCCAAACTTTTGACTGGTACTGTATAATCTGGTGGGCTTCTCCATGCATCGTGGAGACCAGATGGCAGTTTAAGGGAGGAGGTGTTTTTGTTTTTTTAATAGAAGCTGGTGCACGATCTCTAATGTTAAGGAAGTGTCATACAGACCATACCTCATGATACACTGCAGACCATACTGCAGACCATACCTCATGATACACTGCAGACCATACCTCATGATACACTGCAGACCATACCTCATGATACACTGCAGACCATACTGCAGACCATACCTCACGATAAGCTGCAGACCATACCTCATGATACACTGCAGACCATACCTCATGATATGCTGCAGACCATACCTCATGATACACTGCAGACCATACCTCATGATACACTGCAGACCATACCTCATGATACACTGCAGACCATACTGCAGACCATACCTCATGATAAGCTGCAGACCATACCTCATGATACACTGCAGACCATACCTCATGATACGCTGCAGACCATACCTCATGATACACTGCAGACCATACTGCAGACCATACCTCACGATAAGCTGCAGACCATACTTCATGATAAGCTGCAAACCATACCTCATGATAAGCTGCAGACCATACTGCAGACCATGCCTCATGTAAAGCTGCAGACCATACTGCAGACCATACCTCATGATAAGCTGCAGACCATACTGCAGACCATGCCTCATGATAAGCTGCAGACCATACTGCAGACCATGCCTCATGATAAGCTGCAGACCATACTGCAGACCATGCCTCATGATAAGCTGCAGACCATACTGCAGACCATACCTCATGATAAGCTGCAGACCATACTGCAGACCATGCCTCACGATAAGCTGCAGACTATTTTTCAAGATTTGTCGTAGCTTTCTATTTACCACTAGAAACCGATGTCGGCAGTAAGACGATACTCAGCGAGCTGTATTTGGCCATTAGCAAACAGGAAAACACTCATCCAGAGGTGGCCAGTGATTTTAATGCAGGAAAACTGAAATCCATAATAACATCATTTTTTACTTTTACTACAAAACCAGAAACACATACAAGACTCTCCCTCGCCCTCCATTTGGCAAATCTGACCATAACTCTATCCTCCTGAATCCTGCTTACATGCAAAAAGTCAAACAGGAAGTACCAGTGACGCGCTTAATACAGAAGTGGTCCGATGAAGCGGTTGCTAAGCTACAGGACTGTTTCACACAGACTGGAATATGTTCCGGGATTCATCTGATAACAACTGAGGACCACATCAATCACTGGCTTCATTAATAAGTGCATCGTCGACGTTGTCTCCACAGTGACCGGACAACCACACTGAGGTAAAGGCTAGAGCTGCCGCTTTCAAGGAGAAGGGACACTATAATCCAGACGCTTATAAGAAATCCTGCTACGACATCCAATGAGCCATTAAAACAGGCAAATCATCAATACAGGACTGAGATCGAATCGTACCACACCGGCTCTGACGCTCGTCGGATGTGGTATCACAGATTACAAAGGGAAACCCAGCCGCAAACTGTCCAGTGACGTAAGCCTACCAGAAAAGTTCAATGTTTTCTTTGCTCAGCAAAGGCAAACAACAATGAACCATGAGAACACCAGCTGTTCAGGACGACCGTGTGATCTCGCTCTCCGTAGCTGTGAGTAACACCTTTAAAAAGCTTAACATTCACAAGGTCGCGGGGCCAGATGGATTAACAGGATGCATACTTAGAACATGCGCTGATCAGCTTGTAAGTGTCTTCACTGACAATTTCAACCACTCCCTGACCCTGTCTGTAATACCTAGGAGTCCATCATAGTCCCAGTGCCCATAAACGACAAGGTAACCTGTCTAAATGACCATTCACATCTGTAGACATGAAATGCTTTTGAAGGCTTGTCGTGGTTACGTCAACATTATCCCAAAAACCCTGGACCCACTCTAATTCACATACCTCCTCAACTGATCTACAGATGACGTATGTAAGAATGTTGTTCATAGACTACAACTCAGCGTTCAACACCATAGTGCCCACGAAGCTCATCACCAAGCTAAGGACCCTGGGAATAAACTCCTCCCTCTGCATCTAGATCCTGGACTTCCTGACGGGCCACCCCCCAGGTGGTGAGGGTAGGCAACAACACATCCGCCACGCTGATCCTCAACACGGGAGCCCCTCAGGGGTTCGTGCTCAGTCCCCTCCTGTACTTCCTATTTACCCACGACCGCGTACAACTCCAACACCATCATTACGTTTTCTGACAACACGATGGTGGTAGGCAAAGACATCACTGGGGCCAAGCTCCCTGCCATCCAGGACCCCTATAGCAGGAATCAGAGGAAGGCCTTAAACATGTTCAAATACTCCAGCCACCCAAGTCATTGACTGTTTCTCTCTGCTACTGCATGGCTAGCGGTATCGATGCACTAAAACTGGAACCAAGAGGACCCTAAACAGCTTCAACCCCACACGCCATAAGACTGCTAAATAGTTAGCCAAAGAGGTACCCAGACTCCTGTATCTTCACTGAACCCACTTTGTACCAAGTCTTTTGACTCATCACATATGCCACTGCTACCGTCTCTTATCTATCCTGTTGCCTAGTCACTCTACCCCTGCCTAAATGTACACATCAATTACCCCGTATTCTGATGACCCTTCATACTGCACAACTTCTATTTGTTCTGATTGTTGTTCATATTAACCTGGTCCAAGATCTGTTTGTCCAACTCCTTTTGTCGTTGTTATGCAAAACACAATTAGCAAGATGTTGATATGAGAGCAGAGAGAGTGGGCTGAGATGGTCTTTGAGACCAGAACACTTCCCTTTAGACAGTCCTTCAGACTGGAACACTTCCCTTCTGACAGTCCTTCAGACTGGAACACTTCCCTTCTGACGGTCCTTCAGACTGGAACACCTCCCTTCTGATGGTCTTTCAGACTGAAACACTTCCCTTCTGATCTTCTGATGGTCCTTCAGACTGAAACACTTCCCTTCTGATGATCCTTCAGACTGAAACACCTCCCTTCTGACAGTCCTTCAGACTGGAACACTTCCCTTCTGATGGTCCTTCAGACTGTAATGGATGGAGAGGGGCTAAGGACCTGCGATAGACTAGTGTCCTATCCAGGGTGTGTGCTCACCCTCAAGGCCCTACATGACTGCACCCTCCTACCTCTCAAAGCTCCTCCAGCCCCACTACCCGGTCCGCTTCCTATGCTCCTCCGACCTTGGGCATCCTGATGGTCCCCAACATCAGGCTTTGCACCATGGGCAGACAGTGTCTCTGCTGCCCCTTGCCTTTGGAATACCCTGGCACTTCATGTCGGAGCTGCCGATAGCATTGATAGTTTTAAAACCAGGTATGAGACCTACCTGTTTCGAGGGGCTTGTGGAGTACAAGCCTAACACTGTACTGACTTCTCTCTACCCATTATAATCCTAACACTGTACTGATTTCTCTCTATCCATTATAATCCTAACACTGTACTGACTTCTCTCTATCCATTATAATCCTAACACTGTACTGATTTCTCTCTATCCATTATAATCCTAACACTGTACTGACTTCTCTCTATCCATTATAATCCTAACACTGTAGTGACTTCTCTCTATCCATTATAATCCTAACACTGTAGTGACTTCTCTCTATCCATTATAATCCTAACACTGTACTGACTTCTCTCTATCCATTATAATCCTAACACTGTAGTGACTTCTCTCTATCCATTATAATCCTAACACTGTACTGACTTCTCTCTATCCATTATAATCCTAACACTGTACTGACTTCTCTCTATCCATTATAATCCTAACACTGTACTGACTTCTCTCTAATCCATTATAATCCTAACACTGTACTGACTTCTCTCTAATCCATTATAATCCTAACACTGTACTGACTTCTCTCTAATCCATTATAATCCTAACACTGTACTGACTTCTCTCTACCCATTATAATCCTAACACTGTACTGACTTCTCTCTATCCATTATAATCCTAACACTGTACTGACTTCTCTCTAATCCATTATAATCCTAACACTGTACTGACTTCTCTCTAATCCATTATAATCCTAACACTGTAGTGACTTCTCTCTATCCATTATAATCCTAACACTGTACTGACTTCTCTCTAATCCATTATAATCCTAACACTGTAGTGACTTCTCTAAAACCATTATAATCCTAACACTGTAGTGACTTCTCTCTATCCATTATAATCCTAACACTGTACTGACTTCTCTCTATCCATTATAATCCTAACACTGTACTGACTTCTCTCTAATCCATTATAATCCTAACACTGTACTGACTTCTCTCTATCCATTATAATCCTAACACTGTACTGACTTCTCTCTTTCCATTATAATCCTAACACTGTAGTGACTTCTCTAAAACCATTATAATCCTAACACTGTACTGACTTCTCTCTACCCATTATAATCCTAACACTGTACTGATTTCTCTCTATCCATTATAATCCTAACACTGTACTGACTTCTCTCTAATCCATTATAATCCTAACACTGTACTGACGTCTCTCTATCCATTATAATCCTAACACTGTAGTGACTTCTCTAAAACCATTATAATCCTAACACTGTACTGACTTCTCTCTACCCATTATAATCCTAACACTGTACTGATTTCTCTCTATCCATTATAATCCTAACACTGTACTGACTTCTCTCTAATCCATTATAATCCTAACACTGTAGTGACTTCTCTAAAACCATTATAATCCTAACACTGTATATATGTCTCATCTGATTTGTCTCTAGTCGTGTCTTTACGTGCCGTTATGTGTTTTTAAGTGATTTGATGTTTTATTCTTGTAGCACTTTAAAAAAAATACACATTACAAATAAAATGTAATATTATTATTATTATTATTATTATTATTATTATTATTATTATTATTATTATCTACATCATGCTGACTCACGCTACAGAAACATTCTGCACTACGGGCTGTTCTGGTTACATCTTATACAGCAATACTTCCCTTCCAATAGCATCTCCTTCATATTACACTCTCCTTCAAAATGTCCCTAGCTACTAGCCAATCAATCTCTTGGGTGACTCAAATTCATGAAAAATGTCCCCCACTTGTCTTTTTGCCACATAATATATTATTTTAAAAACATCTACACAACTTTGAAGACATCTACACATCTTTGAAGACATCTACACATCTACACATCTTTGAAGACATCTACACATCTTTAAAGACATCTACACATCTTTAAAGACATCTACACATCTACACAACTTTGAAGACATCTACACATCTTTAAAGACATCTACACATCTTTAAAGACATCTACACATCTTTAAAGACATCTACACATCTTTAAAGATATCTACACATCTTTAAAGGCATCTACACATATTTAAAGACATCTACACATCTTTAAAGACATCTACACATCTACACAACTTTGAAGACATCTACACATCTTTAAAGATATCTACACATCTTTAAAGGCATCTACACATCCAGAGAAAGAGAGAGAGAGAGAGGGGGACAGAGAGCCAGAGAGAGAGGGGCAGAGAGAGAGGGACAGAGATCCAGAGAGAGAGGGACAGAGAGCCAGAGAGAGAGACAGAGAGCCAGAGAAAGAGAGAGAGAGAGAGAGAGAGAGGGACAGAGAGCCAGAGAGAGAGAGACAGAGAGCCAATAGAGAGAGAGACATGGAGCCAAGAGAGTTGGAGAGACAGACATGGAACCAGAGAGTTGGAGAGAGAGACATGGAGCCAAGAAGGGGACAACATGGAGCCAGTGAGAAAGAGAGAGAGCCAGAGAGACAGAAAGAGATAGAGAGGAGAGGTCATGAGCAGATGAGCTCCTGCATTTTTCAGTATGTTCTTAAAAAAGATAGATTTAGAGTTGGATAAAATTAGATTTTTTTGTCAGGAACATTTACAGGATGCTACCCTTTACAACATAACATTCACTCCAAATCAAAACTCAAAATCTACAACCTGATTATGGACTGAATTACGGAATCACCTGGAAGGCTTACAACTACCAAAGATGATTATTCCACCACTATACAGGAAACACTCTGGAAAACATCAGAAACCTGAAAACACTGTCCAACCTGGGACTGAGTGAGTAATGTTCAGGCTGAAGCTATATTTTATTTCCAAAAGCCAAGAAGAAAAATACATTTCATTACTTTATTATGGTGCTAAATTAAGGCTGCTAAAGCTTGATACAGCTTCAATTAGCCCTGACGTGTCAGGAGAGGAGAGGAGGCAGGAGAGTCGCACAGTCTACCCCAACCAAATGGAGAGGCCTTAGATGCTCCCTCCTGCTGTTCAGAGTTAATTAAAATACAGTACCTTGTGTATGTAATGAATGATAACACACGAAATGATCACAAAATAAAGCTCATTATGCGAAATCAAGAGACACTTTTTGCTGACTATTATAAAAATGGGAACATCAGCAACCTCATCTTCCTCATCTTCCACACAAACCATCCCCTAGCATGGCACAGTGCTATATTAGCACACTACCCCTCTGTTAAGAGGTGGGGTGTCACCGAGGGGTGGCAACTCAGGATACTAGACAACGAGGACTCTGAGTCAGCTAATATAAACCTCTGTAAGTCTGGAACAGTATTGGTACAGGGCAACCCCAAACAGTTTCAGCTGGACTTTCACCTTATCAAAGAATTAGCCCAGCAGGAGAAGCTCTCCCTTGAGAAAGATAACCCCCACCCCGAGCGGGTCAGACCAGACCTTTTTATTTTAATACCCCACAGATGAGCCACCCCCAGCGGAAAGTCAACCTCCCAGCACAGAGTACTACTCCCTCATTGAAATGAAGGATACATTTACCCAGCTGGTGGTAAGGCAGGTGGAGCTGGAACAGCAGGTGATTACACTCCAGTCAGCACAGACCTAGACAACAGTCCAGCACAACAACACCCCCTTAACCAGACCCGGAGAGCTGGAGGTGGAGAGAGACATATCTGCACTCTGGACAGTGGTGAGACAACTACAACAGGAGAAAGAGCAGGAGCAGGAGAAGAACCGAGCACGAGAGGAGAGGATCAGACTGCTGGAGGAGAAGGTGATGGGGATGGCGTGTGACAGAGAACAACCCATTAGAGAGGTGGCCACACGCACAGAGAAGCCAGCAGAACAGCCCACCCCAGACCCTGACCATGTCGATATCACAGCGGGACAGACATATTAAGAACCCCAAGCCCAGGGGATCTCACCCCCTCTGAGCACCCTCCCTGTCAGCCACCCTGATAGACAAGAACAACCCCCACACCCACTGAGGACATACACAAGACACAGATGTGTAGATGTCCTTATGGACTCAAACGGGAAATATACACAAGAAAGACCCTTTTCCCCAAACACAGTGTGTCTAAACTCTGGTGTCCATACACCCATAGCGCCCTAGACCTTCTGTCTGAGGTCCAACTAGGGTCACCCAGTCACACAATAATACACACAGACACAAACGACCTGAGAACACAGCAGGAAAGGGTGGCCACAGCACTGAAGGGAGTGATTGAAAAAGCTTAATCTACTTTCCCCAACAAGTGGTTATCTCCACCCTGCTACCACAAAAGCAACCCAATGCACATGTGGTTATCTCCACCCTGCTACCACAAAGCAACCCAACGCACATGTGGTTATCTCCACCCTGCTACCACAAAAGCAACCCAACGCACATGTGGTTATCTCCACCCTGCTACCACAAAAGCAACCCAACGCACATGTGGTTATCTCCACCCTGCTACCACAAAAGCAACCCAACGCACATGTGGTTATCTCCACCCTGCTACCACAAAAGCAACCCAACGCACATGTGGTTATCTCCACCCTGCTATCACAAAAGCAACCCAACGCACATGTGGTTATCTCCACCCTGCTACCACAAAAGCAACCCAACGCATATGTGGTTATCTCCACCCTGCTACCACAAAAGACTTCCACCCTGCTACCTACCATACTGCGGGTAAACGCAAGTATTTCCCATGATTGTGCCTCAGAACCAAATGTTTTCCTGGCCCACCACTCCACCCTGGACAGCCTTTATGACCAGGTCCACCTCTACAAGGCAGCAGTGCCCACCTTCGCTCGGACCCTAAAGGACATCGCTCTCAAACGCAGCCCCAACACTTCACACAGGAGCAACAGATCAATAGCCACCCCGCCCAGACCAGCGAGACACTCTCCCAGACCTGCTGGACGCCCCCCTCCCCAGACCTACGCCGAAAGGACCTACATCCAGACCACAACACCACCAGCCACATCCACACCCACACCCCAACCAATCAACACCCCTCCCCCCCAAGTCAACCATGCCCACACGCCATATAAGCCCCCTCAGATCAGACCTATGCCCCTCCTGCCCACAGAATGCATCCCACCCCCGCAAAGTGGGCCTCAACATGGAAGTCACACATATGCCCAGGCAGTGAGCAGGCAAACAGGCCCAACCCCCACTCTTACACTAGCCCAAGCCAATGGCATGTACCAGACGCTCAGCAGGCCCAACCCCCACTCTTACACTAACCCAAGCCAATGGCATGTACCAGATGCTCAGCAGGCCCAACCCCCACTCTTACACTAGCCCAAACCAATGGCATGTACCAGATGCTCAGCAGGCCCAACCCCCACTCTTACACCAGCCCAAGCCAATGGCATGTACCAGACGCTCAGCAGGCCCAACCCCCACTCTTACACTAACCCAAGCCAATGGCATGTACCAGACGCTCAGCAGGCCCAACCCCCACTCTTACACTAACCCAAGCCAATGGCATGTACCAGACGCTCAGCAGGCCCAACCCCCACTCTTACACTAACCCAAGCCAATGGCATGTACCAGATGCTCAGCAGGTCCAACCCCCACTCTTACACTAACCCAAGCCAATGGCATGTACCAGACGCTCAGCAGGCCAAACCCCCACTCTTACACTAACCCAAGCCAATGGCATGTACCAGATACTCAGCAGGCCCAACCCCCACTCTTACACTAGCCCAAGCCAATGGCATGTACCAGATGCTCAGCAGGCCCAACCCCCACTCTTACACTAACCCAAGCCAATGGCATGTACCAGACGCTCAGCAGGCCCAACCCCCACTCTTACACTAGCCCAAGCCAATGGCATGTACCAGACGCTCAGCAGGCCCAACCCCCACTCTTACACTAGCCCAAGCCAATGGCATGTACCAGACGCTCAGCAGGCCCAACCCCCACTCTTACACTAGCCCAAGCCAATGGCATGTACCAGACGCTCAGCGGGCCCAACCCCCACTCTTACACTAACCCAAGCCAATGGCATGTACCAGACGCTCAGCAGGCCCAACCCCCACTCTTACACTAACCCAAGCCAATGGCATGTACCAGATGCTCAGCAGGCCCAACCCCCAACCCCCACTAGCCCAAGACAATGGCATGTACCAGATGCTCAGCAGGCCCAACCCCCACTAGCCCAAGCAAATGGCATGTGCCAGATGCTCAGCAGGCCCAACCCCCAACCCCCACTAGCCCAAGCAAATGGCATGTACCAGATGCTCAGCAGGCTCTGCTCACACTTACTGGTCTGAGGCCAAACCACACGACCAACAACATTGGACACTTTATGGAAAACAAAGCCTTCGCTATCTCATCCTGGAATATCCAAGGCCTGAGGTCATCTGCCTTTGGCCTAAAGAGCAGGAACCTGGACTTCATCAAGTAAATCGGAAATACAGACATTGTCATCCTACAAGAAACATGGTATAGAGGAGACGGACCCACTGGTTACCCTCTAGGTTACAGAGAGCTGGTAGTCCCATCCACCAAACTACCAGGTGTGAAACAAGGAAGGGACTCAGGTGGTATGCTAATTTGGTATAGAGCAGACCTAACTCCCTCCATTAAATACATCAAAACAGGAACATTTTACATTTGGCTAGAAATTCAAAAGTGGTTAAAAGTGGCTAGAAACTCAAAAGGAAATGATCTTAACAGAGAAAAATGTCCTCCTGTGTGCTACATATATTCCCCCACTAGAATCCCCATACTTTAATGAAGACAGCTTCTCCATCCTAGAGGGGGATATCAATCATTTCCAGGCCCAGGGACATGTACTAGTCTGTGGCGACCTAAATGCCAGAACCGGACAAGAACCTGACACCCTCAGCACACAAACACCTGCCTGGAGGTGACAGCATTCCCTCCCCCATATGCCCCCCGAGACACAACTATGACAACAAAACCAACAAAAATGGGTCACAACTCCTGCAGCTCTGTCGCACACTGGGTATAGTCAATGGTAGGCTTCGAGGGGACTCCTATAGTAGGTACACCTATAGCTCATCTCTTGGCAGTAGTACTGTAGACTACTTTATCACAGACCTCAACCCAGAGTCTCTCAGAGCGTTCACAGTCAGCCCACTGACACCCCTATCAGACCACAGCAAAATCACACTCTACTTGAACAGAGCAATACTCAATCATGAGGCATCAAAGCCAAAGGAACTGAGTATCATTAAGAAATGCTATAGATGGAAGGAAAGTAGTTTGGAAACCTTCCAAAAAACTATTAGGCAACAACAAATTCAATCCCTTTAAGACAACTTCCTGGACAAAATGTTCCACTGTAATAGTGAAGGTGTAAACTTGGCAGTAGAAAATCTTAACAGTGTATTTGACCTCTCACCTTCCCAATCAGATCTAACAATGTCAAACAGAAAACCGAAGAAAATGAACAACCATCACAAATGGTTTAACGAAGAATGCAACAACCTAAGAAAGAAGTTGAGAAACCTGTCCAACCAAAAACATAGAGACCCAGAAAACCTACGCCTTCACTATGATGAATCACTAAAACAATACAGAAATACACTACGGAAAAAGAAGGAACAGCATGTCAGATATCAGCTCAATGTAATTGAAGAATCCATAGACTCTAACCACTTCTGGGAAAATTGGAAAACACTAAACAAACAACAACACAAAGAGTTATCTATCCAAAATGGAGATGTCTGGGTAAACCACTTCTCCAATCTGTTAGGCTCTATAACAAAGAACAAACAGCATCAAACATATACATGATCAAATACAAATGTTAGAATCAACTATTAAAGACTTCCAGAACCCACCGGATTCTCCAATTTTCTTGAATGAACTACAGGACAAAATAAAAACCCTCCAACCCAAAAAGGCCTGTGGTGTTGATGGTATCCTCAATGAAATGATCAAATATACAGACCACAAATTCCAATTGGCTACACTATACTCTTTAACATCATCCTTAGCTCTGGCATCTTCCCCAATATTTGGAACCAAGGACTGGTCACCTCAATCCACAAAAGGGGTGACACATTTGACCCCAATAACTACTGTGGGATATGCGTCAACATCAACCTTGGGAAAATCCTCTGCATTATCATCAACAGCAGACTCGTACATTTCCTCAGTGAAAACAATGTACTGAGCAAATGTCAAATTGGCTTTTTACCAAATTATCGTATGACAGACCATGTATTCACCCTGCACACCCTAATTGACAAACAAACAAACCAAAACAAAGGCAAAGTCTTCTCATGCTTTGTTGATTTCAAAAAAGCCTTTGACTCAATTTGGCACGAGGGTCTGCTATACAAATTGCTATACAAATAGATGGAAAGTGGTGTTGAGGGAAAAACATGTGAAATAAATGTACACAAACCACAAGTCTGCGGTTAAAATTGGCAAAAAACACACAATTCTTCCCACAGGACCGTGGGGTGAGACAGGGATGCAGCTTAAGCCCCAACCTCTTCAACATATATCAACAAATTGGCGAGGGCACTAGAACTGTCTGCAGCACCTGGCCTCACCTTACTAGAATCTGAAGTCAAATGTCTACTGTTTGCTGATGATCTGGTGCTTCTGTTACCAACCAAGGAGGGCCCGACAGCAGAAACTAGATCTTCTGCACAGATTCTGCCAGACCTGACAGTAAACACACAAAACACACAAACAACTATACCTCGGCCTAAACATCAGCACCACAGGTAACTTCCACAAAGCTGTGAACAAGGCAGGACGAGCATTCTATGCCATCAAAAAAGGAACATAAAATTCGACATACTGGTTGTAATTCTCAACGGACATTATGAAAGCTTAGCCCAGTTTATTTCTTCCAAGAGGGTCAATACAACTGCATTCAGACAAAAACATGTTTCCACCACCACAAGTATATATACTCCAATTTTTTACATTTTTTATGGTTCGACAGGAAGAGGAAGTGATGGGGTAATAAACCATTGTTTCTCCCTTAAGGGGGATCTGACCTGACCTCAACCCCCTTGATGCCTAATCCAACGACCTCCACCCGTATCCCCTCTGGCAACCCTGTGACTTCCTCTCGTCCACCCAACACATTCCAAAGCCATCTGGCTCCTATAGATAAGCATTACCTTCTGATGTAAAAACCAGTCTCTATCACCCCTCAGATACTATACTGCTGAGTATAACAATGTTCCATGTTTCACCCAGAAGCGAACAATACCAATTAGGATCTGGCTAAAAATACTTGAATGAGAGGGCCTCCCGAGTGGCGCAGTGGTCTAGGGAACACGGCATCGTGGTGCTAGCTGTGCCACCAGAGACTTTGGCCTAGTTTTGTCCAGGTTAGGGAGGGTTTGGCCCGCAGGGATATCCTTGTCTCATTGCGCAATAGCGACTCCTGTGGCAGGCCGGCGCAGTGCACGCTAACCAGGTCGATAACCAGGTCGCTAACCAGGTCGCTAACCAGGTCGCCAGGTGCACGGTGTTTCTTCCAACACATTGGTGACAATGGCTTCCGGGTTGGATGCGCGCTGTGTTAAGAAGCAGTGCGGCTTGGTTGGGTTGTGTTTTGGGGGACACATGGCTTTCGACCTTCGTCTCTCCTGAGCCCGTAAGGGAGTTGTAGCGATGAGACAAGATAATAACTACTAACAGTTGGAACCACGACGTTGGGGAGAAAAAGAGGTCAAATTCAACAAAATACTTGCATCAGTTTAGAACCCATTGAATCAGTTTAGAACCCATTGAATCCGTTTAGAACCCATTGAATCAGTTTAGAACCCATTGAATCAGTTTAGAACCCATTGAATCAGTTTAGAACCCATTGCCCTTTATGGTTGTGAGGCCTGGGGTCTGTTCACCAACCAAGAATTCACCAAATGGAACAAACACCAAATTTAGACTCTGCATGCAGAATTCTGCTAAAATATCCTCCATGTACAATTTAAAACATCAAATAATGCATGCAGAGCTAAATTAGGCCGATACCCGCTAATTATACAAATCCACAAAAGATCCGTTAACTTCAACAACCACCTAAAAGGAAGTGATTCCCAAACCTTCCATAACAAAGCCATCACCTACAGAGAGATGAACCTGGAGAAGAGTCCCCTAAGCAAGCTGGTCCTGGGGCTCTGTTCACAAACACAAACAAACCCCACAGAGCCCCATGACAGCAGCACAATTAGACCCAACCAAATCATGAGAAAACAAAAAGATAATTACTTGACACATTGGAAAGAATTAACAAAAAAACAGAGCAAACTAGAATGCTATTTGGCCCTAAACAGGGAGTACACAATGGCAGAAAACCTGACCACTGTGACTGACCCAAACTTAAGGAAAGCTTTAACTCAGTGAGCATAGCCTTGCTATTGAGAAAGGCCATCGTAGGCAGACCTGACTGTCAAGAGAAGACAGGCTATGTGCACACTGCCCACAAAATGAGGTGGAAACTGAGCTGCACTTCCTAACCTCCCCCCAAATGTATAACCATATTAGAGACACATATTTCCCTCAGATTACACAGATCCACACAGAATTCCAAAAGAAACCCAATTTTGATAAACTCCCATATCTACTGGGTGAAATTCCATAGTGTGCCATCACAGCAGCAAGATTTGGGACCTGTTGCCACAAGACAAGGGCAACCAGTGAGAACAAACACCATTGTTCATTTTTATTGTTTATTTCACTTTTGTATATTATCTACTACACTTGCTTTGGCAATGTTAACATATGTTTCCCATGCTAATAAATGGAATTGAATTGTGAGAGAGAGGGACAGAAAGCCAGAGAGAAAGCCAGAGAGAGGGAGAGAGAGAGAGCCAGAGAGAGAAAGGGAGAGACAGAGAGCCAGAGAGAGAGAGAGAGCCAGAGAGAGAAAGGGAGAGAGAGAGGGGTGGAGAGCCAAAGAGAGAGAGGGATGGAGAGACAGAAAGAGAGAGAGAGAGGGAGAGAGAGAGAGCGACAGAGAGAGAGAGAGAGAGAGCCAGAGAGAGAGAGCGACAGAGCCAGAGAGAGAGAGAGACAGAGATAATGTGTGTGTGAGTGTGTGTGTGTGTGTTGTATTTTACAGTGATGGACAAAGCCTGCACCCTCAGAAGCCTGTTGCCATAGCAGCTAGCTCCTCTTCCCAGCAGCAGCAGTAGGTTCTGCTAATTAGATTGTGTGCTGCACCATCTATTGATTCTATTGAACCACGTATTACCAAGCTGAGGTAGCGTAGCTAACGTTACCTAGCTAACTATCTAGCTAGAGAACTACATTTGTTTATGGAAACCAAGCATCTTTCATAATACGCTGTAATCATCAGCATCCGGGGAGCAGTTGTTTGGGGTTTAACTGCATTGCTGAAGAGAAGAACAGCAGATTTTTCCACCTTGCGGGCTCAGGGATTCAAACTGGTGACCTTTCGGCTACTGGCTCAACGCTCTTAACCGCTAGGCTACCTGCCGCAGATGATGTAGTTGATGGGAGATGGTGTTCTAGAATCTACACGATGATGTGGTTGGTGGGAGATGGTGTTCTAGAATCTACATGATGATGTGGTTGGTGGGAGATGGTGTTCTAGAATCTACACGATGATGTGGTTGGTGGGAGATGGTGTTCTAGAATCTACATGATGATGTAGTTGGTGGGAGATGGTGTTCTAGAATCTACACGATGATGTGGTTGGTGGGAGATGGTGTTCTAGAATCTACATGATGATGTAGTTGGTGGGAGATGGTCTTCTAGAATCTACACGATGATGTGGTTGGTGGGAGATGGTGTTCTAGAATCTACACGATGATGTAGTTGGTGGGAGATGGTCTTCTAGAATCTACATGATGATGTAGTTGGTGGGAGATGGTGTTCTAGAATCTACACGATGATGTAGTTGGTGGGAGATGGTCTTCTAGAATCTACATGATGATGTAGTTGGTGGGAGATGGTGTTCTAGAATCTACACGATGATGTGGTTGGTGGGAGATGGTGTTCTAGAATCTACACGATGATGTAGTTGGTGGGAGATGGTGTTCTAGAATCTACATGATGATGTAGTTAACAAGTGTGCAAGACCCTAAATAAGGCAATGTAATGTCAATAACCTGAAAAGCCAGGATCCTAACTAGCAGTCGTAACTGAATGATGCATGTTTATGCGATGCAAGCCAAATAGGTCACATTTTGTGCCAACTCGGATTCATGCCACTTGGAAAACATGAATAGTTGTCTGGTTTGTGCGCCTCTCATCCCCCACCACCAGTGTTTTACCCCCATAAAGACAGGGCCATGTCCAGTAAAACCTGGACGTGTTTCTCTTATTTAGAATGGTGCACGTCCCTCACTGGAGGCAGAAACTAAAGGCATCTGCATTTCCTGTGTATCATTTCCAAGAGGCTTCGGTGTTAACAGGAGCAATGACGCACTCTCATCCCTGCATCAGGCAGGTGAACATCTTGTGTGATGAACATCTTGTGTGATGAACATCTTGTGTGATTAACATCTTGTGTGATGAACATCTTGTGTGGTGAACATCTTGTGTGATGAACATCTTGTGTGATGAACATCTTGTGTGATGAACATCTTGTGTGATGAACATCTTGTGTGATGAACATCTTGTGTGATGAACATCTTGTGTGATGAACATCTTGTGTGATGAACATCTTGTGTGATGAACATCTTGTGTGACATCTTGTGTGATGAACATCTTGTGTGATGAACATCTTGCATGATGAACATCTTGTGTGATGAACATCTTGTGTGACATCGTGTGTGATGAACATCTTGTGTGATGAACATCTTGCATGATGAACATCTTGTGTGACATCTTGTGTGATGAACATCTTGCGTGACGTAGTCAACCAGGCACAGATAGATGGTTTAAAGTGGTTCTGGCTCTATGTTCATAACAAAGAAATAACATTTTGCGATGACAATACGTTCACCTAGAAATGATAGAATTGCCAGTAATAATCACAATTTTAAGCATTTCATTAACTAAATATAATTACATTTAGGCTGCAATGTTATTGGTCAAGTGGGTCTGTAATGGTAGCCTAGATAAGGAGAAGAGGGAACCAATCAAAAATCTGAGGGAACGGATAAACAAACTGAGGGAACGGATAAACAAACTGAGGGAACGGATAAACAAACTGGGGGAACGGATAAACAAACTGGGGGCGGATAAACAAACTGGGGGAACGGATAAACAAACTGGGGGAACGGATAAACAAACTGGGGGAACGGATAAACAAACTGGGGAACGGATAAACAAACTGGGGGAACGGATAAACAAACTGGGGGAACGGATAAACAAACTGGGGGAACGGATAAACAAACTGGGGAACGGACAGACAAACTGGGGGAACGGATAAGCCTGACTGTTTTTTCTTCTTCACCATCACCCCTAAGGGGTTAGCAAAAAAAAAACTCAAAAAATGCAACAACAAAACACCTAAAAGTTAACAACATGTAGCAATGTCTGCAATATTTACAGAGCTCTGTGTCAAGGATTCCTCACGGCACCATGGCAACTACGGAATAATCAGCTCGCTTATTGATGACTCATCATCCCTGACACACAACAAATGGAGAAAAACATGCCTCCAAGGATCAACAGCGCATTCAAACAACATAACCCAGCCACAGGAGGCTGGTGAAGGGAGGACGGCTCATAATAACGTCCAGAACGGAGCGGATGGAATGGTATCAAACACATGGAAACCATGTTTTTTGATGTATTTGATACCATTCCACTAATTCCACTCCAGCCATTACCACAAGCCCGTCCTCCTCAATTCAGGTGCCACCAACCTCCTGTGAACCCAACAATACATAAATGTATGTGTCAAGGGTGGTCGCTGATTCCAATAGAATCTAATAGAATTATGTGATGTGATTATGAGCTGAGGGGATGCTAGCGTGTCTCGGACTGTCTCTGTGAGTCCATCTCTCTTTTCTTACCTTAGCGTCCAGCCGCAGTGGCGGGAGGAGGAGGACCACGGAGAGAGACAGCAGGAAAAGCACAGAGCTAAAGCTGGAGCTGTTAGTCAGAGGGCCCGACATCCTTCAGGAGAGATGAGGCTGCCCCAACGAGGAGAAAACCAACACTGACTGTCACCCTGAGAGCTGGAGAGATGAACACAGGAGGGAGGGAGGACACGAGAAAGAGAGGGCGGGGGGAGGAGCTTAGCATCCAGAGAGAAGGGGAGGGGCATGAGGAAGAGAGGGCGGGGGGAGGACCTTAGCATCCAGAGAGAAGGGGAGGGGCATGAGAAAGAGAGGGCGGCGGGAGGAGAGAAAATGAGAGAGGGATAATGAGAGCACAGAGATGGTGAAGAATACGTGAGGAATATAATAAATGAGTGTCTGAAGAAACACAGATGCTGGGTGCCCTATTTGTGTAGGATGGAAACACCATGACAATGCTGTTCCACAGCAGGCAGTGAAATCATTATGTAGAATCATCATCTAGACAACCACGAGTCAATCTAATATGTGTGCAAGGAGACATACAGCAGACAGGGGAGTGCATGACATCGTATAAACGATGAGGAAATGTACGGTTTAGGCGTGCATGAAAGCTATATTACGGTTTTGACGCCAGGCCTTTGCGAAACTAACAACCACATGTTAAACCACAAACGAGACAGGCACTTCTCTCATGGTTCTGTAAAGGTTCTGTTATGGTTCTGTAATGGTTCTATAATGGTTCTGTAAAGGTTCTGTAAAGGTTCTGTTATGGTTCTGTAAAGGTTCTATGGTGGTTCTGTAATGGTTCTGTGATGTTATGTAAAGGTTCTGTGATGTTATGTAAAGGTTCTGTGATGGTTCTGTAAAGGTTCTGTGATGGTTGATGATTCTGTGAAGATGATACAACTCAACTGAGCCACTACTGCCACCATGTGTCACTATAATATCCAACTGCATACTGCATACAAACAGCAAATAACCACAATGTGATTATTAATATTTTATAATTAAGGGCCAATTACATACATTACACCAAATATGCTATAGCTAAAAATAGAGAAAGAGATGGAGAGAAAGAGAGACAGATATATATATATATATATATACAGTGGGGCAAAAAAGTATTTAGTCAGCCACCAATTGTGCAAGTTCTCCCACTTAAAAAGATGAGAGAGGCCTGTAATTTTCATCATAGGTACACTTCAACTATGACAGACAAAATGAGAAAAAAAATCCAGAAAATCACATTGTAGGATTTTTAATGAATTTATTTGCAAATTATGGTGGAAAACAAGTATTTGGTCACCTACAAACAAGGAAGATTTCTGGCTCTCACAGACCTGTAACTTCTTCTTTAAGAGGCTCCTCTGCCCTCCACTCGTTACCTGTTTTAATGGCACCTGTTTGAACTTGTTATCAGTATAAAAGACACCTGTCCACAACCTCAAACAGTCACACTCCAAACTCCACTACTAGTTTTTTCCCCTCATCAATCTACACACAATACCCCATAATGACATCACAATACCCCATAATGACATCACAATACCCCATAATGACATCACAATACACCATAATGACATCACAATACTCCATAATGAAACAGTTTAGTTAGATCTTAGAAATGTTTGCAAATGTATAAAAAAAAAATGAAATATTACATTTACATGAGTATTCAGACCCTTTACTCAGTACTTTGTTGAAGCACCTTTGGCAGCGATTACAGCCTCGAGTCTTCTTGGGTATGATGCTATAAACTTGGCATACCTGTATTTGGGGAGTTTCTCCCATTCTTCTCTGCAGATCCTCTCAAGCTCTGTCAGGTTGGATGGGGAGCGTCACTTCATAGCTATTTTCAGGTCTCTAAAGAGATATTCGATCGTGTTCAAGTCCAGGCTCTGGCTGGGCCACTCAAGGACATTCAGAGACTTGTCCTGAAGCCATTCCTGTGTTGTCTTGGCTGTGTGCTTATGGTTGTTGTCCTGTTGGAAGGTGAACCTTCTCCCCAGTCTGAGGTCCTGAGCGTTTTTCATCAAGGATCTCTCTGTACTTTGCTCTGTTCATCTTTCCCTCGAACCTGACTAGTCTCCCAGTCCCTGCCGCTGAAAAACATCCCCACAGCATGATGCTGCAGCACCACCATGATGCTGCCACCACCACAGCATGATGCTGCAGCACCACCATGATGCTGCAGCACCACCACAGCATGATGCTGCCGCACCACCACAGCATGATGCTGCCACCACCACAGCATGATGCTGCAGCACCACCATGATGCTGCCACCACCACAGCATGATGCTGCAGCACCACCATGATGCTGCCACCACCACAGCATGATGCTGCCACCACCACCAGGTTTCCTTCAGACATGACGCTGATTCATCAGACAAGATAATCTTGTTTCTCATAGTCTGAGTCCTTTAGGTGCCTTTTGGCAAACTCCAAGCTGGCTGTCATGTGCCCTTTACTGAGGAGTGGCTTCCGTCTGGCCACTCTAGCATAAAGGCCTGATTGGTGGAGTGCTGCAGAGATATTTGGGTTGGCAGGGAATCCTAGTGGTTAGAGCATTGGACTAGCAGCCGAAAGGTTGCAAGTTCAAATCCCCGAGCTGACAAGGTACCAATCTATCATTCTGCTCCTGAACAAGGCAGTTAACCCACATTCCTAGGCCATCATTGAAAATAAGAATTTGTTGTTAACTGACTAGTTAAATATATATCTTTTTTAAAAGATTGTTCTTCTGGAAGATTCTCCCATCTCCACAGAGAAACTCTGAACGTTTGGCCGGGTGGCCAGCTCGAGGAAGCGTCTTGGTTGTTTCAAACTTCTTCAATTTAAGAATGATGGAGGTGTTCTTGGGTACCTTCAATGTGGCAGAAAGGTTCCCCAGATCTGTGCCTCGACACAATCTTGTCTCGGAGCTCTACATACAACTCCTTTGAGCTCATGTCTTGGTCAACTGTGGGACCTTATATAGACAGGTGTGTACCTTTCCAAATCATGTCCAATCAATTGAATTTACCACAGGTGGACTCCAATTAAGTTGTAGAAACATCTTAAGGATGATCAATGGAAACAGGATGCACCTGAACTCAATTTTGAGTCTCATAGCAAAGGGTCTGAATACAAATATGAACATTTCTAGAAACCTGTTTTCGCTTGTGTGTAGATTGATGAAGAAATGTTTTAATTTGATCAATTTTAGAATAAGGTTGTGACGTAACAAAAGGTCAAAGGCTTTGAATACTTTCTGGATTCACTGTTATTATCTTTCCAGGTGTACCGGTGTAAGGAAATAGGAAACGAGTCTAGAACTAGAACTATTGGATATTCTGAGAACATTGTAACCGTGTTCTGCTTGACATTTAGGGGATGTTTTCTTAACACAAAAAAAATCCCCACGCAAAATACGTTCTCAATATGTTTTTTTTTGCAAACATAACAGTACCAGTCAAAAGTTTGGACACATCTACTCATTCAAGGACAGGTTTCTCAGGGACATATAGAGCGGCAGGTAGCCTCGCGGTTAGAGGTCGCTAGTTCAAATGTGTCGACGTGCCCCTGAGCAAGGCACTTAACCCTAATTGCTCCAAGGTTTCTGTTGATAGAGAGGACTGCAGCGTGAAGGTGAGAGGACAGGACGGAGAGAGGAGAGGACTGGAGAGAGGAGGTGAGAGAGGACTGTAGAGATGAGGGGAGAGAGCTGGATAAAGGAGGGGACTGGAGAGAGGAGGGGAGAGGAGAAGACTGGCGAGATGAGGGTGGGAAAGGGGAGAGGAGGGGAGAGGACTGGAGAGAGAGGAGGGGAGAGGACTGGAGAGATGAGGGGAGACAAGAGGACTGGAGAGAGGGGAGACAAGAGGACTGGAGAGAGGAATGGATAGGAGAGAACTGGAGAGAGGTGGGGAGAGAACTGGGTAAAGGAGGGGACTGGGGAGAGGAGGGGAGAGGAGAGGACTGGAGTGAGGAGGGGAAAGGAGAAGACGGGAGAGAAATGAGGAGAGAGGAGAGGACGGGCATTGGGAGAGGACTGGAGAGAGATGATGACTGCTAGCTAAGATATTGAAAGTCTGATGTTGACATGATCAGTCCAATCTATGCTACTGTAGATATAACGTGATTTGACATAATTCTATCTGTGGCCAATGACCTTGGGCCTTCTTGGATGGGCACTTCTAATGTACCTCTAACTCACGGAGCTTGAATTTTAAAGCTCTCCCCGTAGATTTTGTTAGTGACAGGACACTGAGCCAATCACGGAGCAACCAGAGAACATGACCAACCCCTCCGCTCTGTATTTCCCGATGGCTGCCCCTCCACCACAGAAAGCACTGAGCTGAAACACCTGCCTTTTGGAGTGACGCAGTGTCCCCATGAGTGACAGGACACTGAGCCAATCACAGAGCTGAAACACCTGCACTTTGGAGCTGCTTTACTCAAGAAGACAAAACAAGAGACCATGTTTTTATGCCACTTTATTAACTCAATGATAAAAATTAAAAAAACATTGTGTGCAAATGGTTATGTGACACGTATTAATGACAAAATAACATGCAAATCAGCCCCCCCCCCACCTAAACAGGCTGGACTCTAAACACCTGAAGGATGGGTCACTACTACATAACAGTCAGTTATCTGGATCAGTATTGGTCTTTTAGGAAATGGCTACTGTTGACATGGATACTGCAACTGTTATGACTGTTTCTATGGAAACGGTTATCAAAGAGCAAGGTCGGCCTCCCTTGGTGTCATGGCAACACATCCCTGGTGGAAACATCAAATCCACATCCATCTCTGGTTAGTATTAGATTTTAGTTGTAAACCCAACATACCTTCAACTTGAAATAAACCAACCATACAGTACATTACACTAATCAATGATCAAAGTTGATGAGATGTTGGCCTGAGTGTCTGTTTGTGCTATCATGCAAACTCGTCACTCATTGTCATGCCAAACTGATTAGCTTAACATTGACAATGACAGCAAGAAATGGAGTTGTCAAGGGCACAACAGATTTAGGACCAGGACCAAGAGAACAACAGATTTAGGACCAGGACCAAGAGAACAACAGATTTAGGACCAGGTTGATAAGAGAACAACAGATTTAGGACCAGGTTAATAAGAGAACAACAGATTTAGGACCAGGTTAATAAGAGAACAACAGATTTAGGACCAGGTTAATAAGAGAACAACAGATTTAGGACCAGGACCAAGAGAACAACAGATTTAGGACCAGGTTAATAAGAGAACAACAGATTTAGGACCAGGTTAATAAGAGAACAACAGATTTAGGACCAGGACCAAGAGAACAACATATTTAGGACCAGGTTAATAAGAGAACAACAGATTTAGGACCAGGACCAAGAGAACAACAGATTTAGGACCAGGACCAAGAGAACAACAGATTTAGGACCAGGTTAATAAGAGAACAACAGATTTAGGACCAGGTTGATAAGAGAACAACAGATTTAGGACCAGGTTGATAAGAGAACAACAGATTTAGGACCAGGACCAAGAGAACAACAGATTTAGGACCAGGACCAAGAGAACAACAGATTTAGGACCAGGTTAATAAGAGAACAACAGATTTAGGACCAGGTTGATAAGAGAACAACAGATTTAGGACCAGGTTGATAAGAGAACAACAGATTTAGGACCAGGACCAAGAGAACACCAGATTTAGGACCAGGACCAAGAGAACAACAGATTTAGGACCAGGACCAAGAGAACAACAGATTTAGGACCAGGTTAATAAGAGAACAACAGATTTAGGTCCAGGTTGATAAGAGAACAACAGATTTAGGACCAGGTTGATAAGAGAACAACAGATTTAGGACCAGGTTGATAAGAGAACAACAGATTTAGGACCAGGTTGATAAGAGAACAACAGATTTAGGACCAGGTTAATAAGAGAACAACAGATTTAGGACCAGGTTGATAAGAGAACAACAGATTTAGGACCAGGACCAAGAGAACAACAGATTTAGGACCAGGACCAAGAGAACAACAGATTTAGGACCAGGTTAATAAGAGAACACCAGATTTAGGACCAGGACCAAGAGAACAACATATTTAGGACCAGGACCAAGAGAACAACAGATTTAGGACCAGGACCAAGAGACCAACAGATTTAGGACCAGGACCAAGAGAACAACAGATTAAGGACCAGTTTGATAAGAGAACAACAGATTTAGGACCAGGTTGATAAGAGAACAACAGATTTAGGACCAGGACCAAGAGAACAACAGATTTAGGACCAGGTTGATAAGAGAACAACAGATTTAGGACCAGGACCAAGAGAACAACAGATTTAGGACCAGGTTAATAAGAGAACAACAGATTTAGGACCAGGACCAAGAGAACAACAGATTTAGGACCAGGACCAAGAGAACAACATATTTAGGACCAGGTTGATAAGAGAACAACAGATTTAGGACCAGGTTGATAAGAGAACAACAGATTTAGGACCAGGTTGATAAGAGAACAACAGATTTAGGACCAGGTTGATAAGAGAACAACAGATTTAGGACCAGGTTGATAAGAGAACAACAGATTTAGGACCAGGTTAATAAGAGAACAACAGATTTAGGACCAGGTTAATAAGAGAACAACAGATTTAGGACCAGGACCAAGAGAACAACAGATTTAGGACCAGGACAAAGAGAACAACAGATTTAGGACCAGGTTAATAAGAGAACAACAGATTTAGGACCAGGACCAAGAGAACAACATATTTAGGACCAGGTTAATAAGAGAACAACAGATTTAGGACCAGGTTGATAAGAGAACAACAGATTTAGGACCAGGTTAATAAGAGAACAACAGATTTAGGACCAGGTTAATAAGAGAACAACAGATTTAGGACCAGGTTAATAAGAGAACAACAGATTTAGGACCAGGTTAATAAGAGAACAACAGATTTAGGACCAGGTTGATAAGAGAACAACAGATTTAGGACCAGGTTGATAAGAGAACAACAGATTTAGGACCAGGACCAAGAGAACAACAGATTTAGGACCAGGTTAATAAGAGAACAACAGATTTAGGACCAGGTTGATAAGAGAACAACAGATTTAGGACCAGGTTGATAAGAGAACAACAGATTTAGGACCAGGTTGATAAGAGAACAACAGATTTAGGACCAGGTTGATAAGAGAACAACAGATTTAGGACCAGGTTGATAAGAGAACAACAGATTTAGGACCAGGTTAATAAGAGAACAACAGATTTAGGACCAGGTTAATAAGAGAACAACAGATTTAGGACCAGGTTAATAAGAGAACAACAGATTTAGGACCAGGTTGATAAGAGAACAACAGATTTAGGACCAGGTTGATAAGAGAACAACAGATTTAGGACCAGGTTGATAAGAGAACAACAGATTTAGGACCAGGTTGATAAGAGAACAACAGATTTAGGACCAGGTTGATAAGAGAACAACAGATTTAGGACCAGGACCAAGAGAACAACAGATTTAGGACCAGGTTAATAAGAGAACAACAGATTTAGGACCAGGTTGATAAGAGAACAACAGATTTAGGACCAGGTTGATAAGAGAACAACAGATTTAGGACCAGGTTGATAAGAGAACAACAGATTTAGGACCAGGTTGATAAGAGAACAACAGATTTAGGACCAGGTTGATAAGAGAACAACAGATTTAGGACCAGGTTAATAAGAGAACAACAGATTTAGGACCAGGACCAAGAGAACAACAGATTTAGGACCAGGACCAAGAGAACAACAGATTTAGGACCAGGTTAATAAGAGAACAACAGATTTAGGACCAGGTTGATAAGAGAACAACAGATTTAGGACCAGGTTGATAAGAGAACAACAGATTTAGGACCAGGTTGATAAGAGAACAACAGATTTAGGACCAGGACCAAGAGAACAACAGATTTAGGACCAGGTTAATAAGAGAACAACAGATTTAGGACCAGGTTGATAAGAGAACAACAGATTTAGGACCAGGACCAAGAGAACAACAGATTTAGGACCAGGACCAAGAGAACAACAGATTTAGGACCAGGTTAATAAGAGAACACCAGATTTAGGACCAGGACCAAGAGAACAACAGATTTAGGACCAGGACCAAGAGAACAACAGATTTAGGACCAGGACCAAGAGACCAACAGATTTAGGACCAGGACCAAGAGAACAACAGATTAAGGACCAGTTTGATAAGAGAACAACAGATTTAGGACCAGGTTGATAAGAGAACAACAGATTTAGGACCAGGACCAAGAGAACAACAGATTTAGGACCAGGTTGATAAGAGAACAACAGATTTAGGACCAGGACCAAGAGAACAACAGATTTAGGACCAGGTTAATAAGAGAACAACAGATTTAGGACCAGGACCAAGAGAACAACAGATTTAGGACCAGGACCAAGAGAACAACATATTTAGGACCAGGTTGATAAGAGAACAACAGATTTAGGACCAGGTTGATAAGAGAACAACAGATTTAGGACCAGGTTGATAAGAGAACAACAGATTTAGGACCAGGTTGATAAGAGAACAACAGATTTAGGACCAGGTTGATAAGAGAACAACAGATTTAGGACCAGGTTAATAAGAGAACAACAGATTTAGGACCAGGTTAATAAGAGAACAACAGATTTAGGACCAGGACCAAGAGAACAACAGATTTAGGACCAGGACAAAGAGAACAACAGATTTAGGACCAGGTTAATAAGAGAACAACAGATTTAGGACCAGGACCAAGAGAACAACATATTTAGGACCAGGTTAATAAGAGAACAACAGATTTAGGACCAGGTTGATAAGAGAACAACAGATTTAGGACCAGGTTAATAAGAGAACAACAGATTTAGGACCAGGTTAATAAGAGAACAACAGATTTAGGACCAGGTTAATAAGAGAACAACAGATTTAGGACCAGGTTAATAAGAGAACAACAGATTTAGGACCAGGTTGATAAGAGAACAACAGATTTAGGACCAGGTTGATAAGAGAACAACAGATTTAGGACCAGGACCAAGAGAACAACAGATTTAGGACCAGGTTAATAAGAGAACAACAGATTTAGGACCAGGTTGATAAGAGAACAACAGATTTAGGACCAGGTTGATAAGAGAACAACAGATTTAGGACCAGGTTGATAAGAGAACAACAGATTTAGGACCAGGTTGATAAGAGAACAACAGATTTAGGACCAGGTTGATAAGAGAACAACAGATTTAGGACCAGGTTAATAAGAGAACAACAGATTTAGGACCAGGTTAATAAGAGAACAACAGATTTAGGACCAGGTTAATAAGAGAACAACAGATTTAGGACCAGGTTGATAAGAGAACAACAGATTTAGGACCAGGTTGATAAGAGAACAACAGATTTAGGACCAGGTTGATAAGAGAACAACAGATTTAGGACCAGGTTGATAAGAGAACAACAGATTTAGGACCAGGTTGATAAGAGAACAACAGATTTAGGACCAGGACCAAGAGAACAACAGATTTAGGACCAGGTTAATAAGAGAACAACAGATTTAGGACCAGGTTGATAAGAGAACAACAGATTTAGGACCAGGTTGATAAGAGAACAACAGATTTAGGACCAGGTTGATAAGAGAACAACAGATTTAGGACCAGGTTGATAAGAGAACAACAGATTTAGGACCAGGTTGATAAGAGAACAACAGATTTAGGACCAGGTTAATAAGAGAACAACAGATTTAGGACCAGGACCAAGAGAACAACAGATTTAGGACCAGGACCAAGAGAACAACAGATTTAGGACCAGGTTAATAAGAGAACAACAGATTTAGGACCAGGTTGATAAGAGAACAACAGATTTAGGACCAGGTTGATAAGAGAACAACAGATTTAGGACCAGGTTGATAAGAGAACAACAGATTTAGGACCAGGACCAAGAGAACAACAGATTTAGGACCAGGTTAATAAGAGAACAACAGATTTAGGACCAGGTTGATAAGAGAACAACAGATTTAGGACCAGGACCAAGAGAACAACAGATTTAGGACCAGGACCAAGAGAACAACAGATTTAGGACCAGGTTAATAAGAGAACACCAGATTTAGGACCAGGACCAAGAGAACAACAGATTTAGGACCAGGACCAAGAGAACAACAGATTTAGGACCAGGACCAAGAGACCAACAGATTTAGGACCAGGACCAAGAGAACAACAGATTAAGGACCAGTTTGATAAGAGAACAACAGATTTAGGACCAGGTTGATAAGAGAACAACAGATTTAGGACCAGGACCAAGAGAACAACAGATTTAGGACCAGGTTGATAAGAGAACAACAGATTTAGGACCAGGACCAAGAGAACAACAGATTTAGGACCAGGTTAATAAGAGAACAACAGATTTAGGACCAGGACCAAGAGAACAACAGATTTAGGACCAGGACCAAGAGAACAACATATTTAGGACCAGGTTGATAAGAGAACAACAGATTTAGGACCAGGTTGATAAGAGAACAACAGATTTAGGACCAGGTTGATAAGAGAACAACAGATTTAGGACCAGGTTGATAAGAGAACAACAGATTTAGGACCAGGTTGATAAGAGAACAACAGATTTAGGACCAGGTTAATAAGAGAACAACAGATTTAGGACCAGGTTAATAAGAGAACAACAGATTTAGGACCAGGACCAAGAGAACAACAGATTTAGGACCAGGACAAAGAGAACAACAGATTTAGGACCAGGTTAATAAGAGAACAACAGATTTAGGACCAGGACCAAGAGAACAACATATTTAGGACCAGGTTAATAAGAGAACAACAGATTTAGGACCAGGTTGATAAGAGAACAACAGATTTAGGACCAGGTTAATAAGAGAACAACAGATTTAGGACCAGGTTAATAAGAGAACAACAGATTTAGGACCAGGTTAATAAGAGAACAACAGATTTAGGACCAGGTTAATAAGAGAACAACAGATTTAGGACCAGGTTGATAAGAGAACAACAGATTTAGGACCAGGTTGATAAGAGAACAACAGATTTAGGACCAGGACCAAGAGAACAACAGATTTAGGACCAGGTTAATAAGAGAACAACAGATTTAGGACCAGGTTGATAAGAGAACAACAGATTTAGGACCAGGTTGATAAGAGAACAACAGATTTAGGACCAGGTTGATAAGAGAACAACAGATTTAGGACCAGGTTGATAAGAGAACAACAGATTTAGGACCAGGTTGATAAGAGAACAACAGATTTAGGACCAGGTTAATAAGAGAACAACAGATTTAGGACCAGGTTAATAAGAGAACAACAGATTTAGGACCAGGTTAATAAGAGAACAACAGATTTAGGACCAGGTTGATAAGAGAACAACAGATTTAGGACCAGGTTGATAAGAGAACAACAGATTTAGGACCAGGTTGATAAGAGAACAACAGATTTAGGACCAGGTTGATAAGAGAACAACAGATTTAGGACCAGGTTGATAAGAGAACAACAGATTTAGGACCAGGACCAAGAGAACAACAGATTTAGGACCAGGTTAATAAGAGAACAACAGATTTAGGACCAGGTTGATAAGAGAACAACAGATTTAGGACCAGGTTGATAAGAGAACAACAGATTTAGGACCAGGTTGATAAGAGAACAACAGATTTAGGACCAGGTTGATAAGAGAACAACAGATTTAGGACCAGGTTGATAAGAGAACAACAGATTTAGGACCAGGTTAATAAGAGAACAACAGATTTAGGACCAGGACCAAGAGAACAACAGATTTAGGACCAGGACCAAGAGAACAACAGATTTAGGACCAGGTTAATAAGAGAACAACAGATTTAGGACCAGGTTGATAAGAGAACAACAGATTTAGGACCAGGTTGATAAGAGAACAACAGATTTAGGACCAGGTTGATAAGAGAACAACAGATTTAGGACCAGGACCAAGAGAACAACAGATTTAGGACCAGGTTAATAAGAGAACAACAGATTTAGGACCAGGTTGATAAGAGAACAACAGATTTAGGACCAGGTTAATAAGAGAACAACAGATTTAGGACCAGGTTAATAAGAGAACAACAGATTTAGGACCAGGTTAATAAGAGAACAACAGATTTAGGACCAGGTTGATAAGAGAACAACAGATTTAGGACCAGGTTGATAAGAGAACAACAGATTTAGGACCAGGTTGATAAGAGAACAACAGATTTAGGACCAGGTTGATAAAGAGAACAACAGATTTAGGACCAGGTTGATAAGAGAACAACAGATTTAGGACCAGGACCAAGAGAACAACAGATTTAGGACCAGGACCAAGAGACCAACAGATTTAGGACCAGGACCAAGAGAACAACAGATTAAGGACCAGTTTGATAAGAGAACAACAGATTTAGGACCAGGTTGATAAGAGAACAACAGATTTAGGACCAGGACCAAGAGAACAACAGATTTAGGACCAGGTTGATAAGAGAACAACAGATTTAGGACCAGGACCAAGAGAACAACAGATTTAGGACCAGGTTAATAAGAGAACAACAGATTTAGGACCAGGACCAAGAGAACAACAGATTTAGGACCAGGACCAAGAGAACAACATATTTAGGACCAGGTTGATAAGAGAACAACAGATTTAGGACCAGGTTGATAAGAGAACAACAGATTTAGGACCAGGTTGATAAGAGAACAACAGATTTAGGACCAGGTTGATAAGAGAACAACAGATTTAGACCATAAGAGGACCAGGTTGATAAGAGAACAACAGATTTAGGACCAGGTTAATAAGAGAACAACAGATTTAGGACCAGGTTAATAAGAGAACAACAGATTTAGGACCAGGACCAAGAGAACAACAGATTTAGGACCAGGACAAAGAGAACAACAGATTTAGGACCAGGTTAATAAGAGAACAACAGATTTAGGACCAGGACCAAGAGAACAACATATTTAGGACCAGGTTAATAAGAGAACAACAGATTTAGGACCAGGTTGATAAGAGAACAACAGATTTAGGACCAGGTTAATAAGAGAACAACAGATTTAGGACCAGGTTAATAAGAGAACAACAGATTTAGGACCAGGTTAATAAGAGAACAACAGATTTAGGACCAGGTTAATAAGAGAACAACAGATTTAGGACCAGGTTGATAAGAGAACAACAGATTTAGGACCAGGTTGATAAGAGAACAACAGATTTAGGACCAGGACCAAGAGAACAACAGATTTAGGACCAGGTTAATAAGAGAACAACAGATTTAGGACCAGGTTGATAAGAGAACAACAGATTTAGGACCAGGTTGATAAGAGAACAACAGATTTAGGACCAGGTTGATAAGAGAACAACAGATTTAGGACCAGGTTGATAAGAGAACAACAGATTTAGGACCAGGTTGATAAGAGAACAACAGATTTAGGACCAGGTTAATAAGAGAACAACAGATTTAGGACCAGGTTAATAAGAGAACAACAGATTTAGGACCAGGTTAATAAGAGAACAACAGATTTAGGACCAGGTTGATAAGAGAACAACAGATTTAGGACCAGGTTGATAAGAGAACAACAGATTTAGGACCAGGTTGATAAGAGAACAACAGATTTAGGACCAGGTTGATAAGAGAACAACAGATTTAGGACCAGGTTGATAAGAGAACAACAGATTTAGGACCAGGACCAAGAGAACAACAGATTTAGGACCAGGTTAATAAGAGAACAACAGATTTAGGACCAGGTTGATAAGAGAACAACAGATTTAGGACCAGGTTGATAAGAGAACAACAGATTTAGGACCAGGTTGATAAGAGAACAACAGATTTAGGACCAGGTTGATAAGAGAACAACAGATTTAGGACCAGGTTGATAAGAGAACAACAGATTTAGGACCAGGTTAATAAGAGAACAACAGATTTAGGACCAGGACCAAGAGAACAACAGATTTAGGACCAGGACCAAGAGAACAACAGATTTAGGACCAGGTTAATAAGAGAACAACAGATTTAGGAACAGGTTGATAAGAGAACAACAGATTTAGGACCAGGTTGATAAGAGAACAACAGATTTAGGACCAGGTTGATAAGAGAACAACAGATTTAGGACCAGGACCAAGAGACCAACAGATTTAGGACCAGGTTAATAAGAGAACAACAGATTTAGGACCAGGTTGATAAGAGAACAACAGATTTAGGACCAGGTTGATAAGAGAACAACAGATTTAGGACCAGGTTGATAAGAGAACAACAGATTTAGGACCAGGTTGATAAGAGAACAACAGATTTAGGACCAGGTTGATAAGAGAACAACAGATTTAGGGCCAGGTTAATAAGAGAACAACAGATTTAGGACCAGGACCAAGAGAACAACAGATTTAGGACCAGGACCAAGAGAACAACAGATTTAGGACCAGGACCAAGAGAACAACAGATTTAGGACCAGGTTAATAAGAGAACAACAGATTTAGGACCAGGTTGATAAGAGAACAACAGATTTAGGACCAGGTTGATAAGAGAACAACAGATTTAGGACCAGGACCAAGAGAACACCAGATTTAGGACCAGGACCAAGAGAACAACAGATTTAGGACCAGGACCAAGAGAACAACAGATTTAGGACCAGGTTAATAAGAGAACAACAGATTTAGGTCCAGGTTGATAAGAGAACAACAGATTTAGGACCAGGTTGATAAGAGAACAACAGATTTAGGACCAGGTTGATAAGAGAACAACAGATTTAGGACCAGGTTGATAAGAGAACAACAGATTTAGGACCAGGTTAATAAGAGAACAACAGATTTAGGACCAGGACCAAGAGAACAACAGATTTAGGACCAGGACCAAGAGAACAACGGATTTAGGACCAGGTTAATAAGAGAACACCAGATTTAGGACCAGGTTGATAAGAGAACAACAGATTTAGGACCAGGTTGATAAGAGAACAACAGATTTAGGACCAGGTTGATAAGAGAACAACAGATTTAGGACCAGGTTGATAAGAGAACAACAGATTTAGGACCAGGTTGATAAGAGAACAACAGATTTAGGACCAGGTTGATAAGAGAACAACAGATTTAGGACCAGGACCAAGAGAACAACAGATTTAGGACCAGGACCAAGAGAACAACAGATTTAGGACCAGGTTAATAAGAGAACAACAGATTTAGGTCCAGGTTGATAAGAGAACAACAGATTTAGGACCAGGTTGATAAGAGAACAACAGATTTAGGACCAGGTTGATAAGAGAACAACAGATTTAGGACCAGGTTGATAAGAGAACAACAGATTTAGGACCAGGTTGATAAGAGAACAACAGATTTAGGACCAGGACCAAGAGAACAACAGATTTAGGACCAGGACCAAGAGAACAACAGATTTAGGACCAGGTTAATAAGAGAACACCAGATTTAGGACCAGGACCAAGAGAACAACATATTTAGGACCAGGACCAAGAGAACAACAGATTTAGGACCAGGACCAAGAGACCAACAGATTTAGGACCAGGACCAAGAGAACAACAGATTAAGGACCAGTTTGATAAGAGAACAACAGATTTAGGACCAGGTTGATAAGAGAACAACAGATTTAGGACCAGGACCAAGAGAACAACAGATTTAGGACCAGGTTGATAAGAGAACAACAGATTTAGGACCAGGACCAAGAGAACAACAGATTTAGGACCAGGTTAATAAGAGAACAACAGATTTAGGACCAGGACCAAGAGAACAACAGATTTAGGACCAGGACCAAGAGAACAACATATTTAGGACCAGGTTGATAAGAGAACAACAGATTTAGGACCAGGTTGATAAGAGAACAACAGATTTAGGACCAGGTTGATAAGAGAACAACAGATTTAGGACCAGGTTGATAAGAGAACAACATATTTAGGACCAGGTTGATAAGAGAACAACAGATTTAGGACCAGGTTAATAAGAGAACAACAGATTTAGGACCAGGTTAATAAGAGAACAACAGATTTAGGACCAGGACCAAGAGAACAACAGATTTAGGACCAGGACCAAGAGAACAACAGATTTAGGACCAGGTTAATAAGAGAACAACAGATTTAGGACCAGGACCAAGAGAACAACATATTTAGGACCAGGTTAATAAGAGAACAACAGATTTAGGACCAGGTTGATAAGAGAACAACAGATTTAGGACCAGGTTAATAAGAGAACAACAGATTTAGGACCAGGTTAATAAGAGAACAACAGATTTAGGACCAGGTTAATAAGAGAACAACAGATTTAGGACCAGGACCAAGAGAACAACAGATTTAGGACCAGGTTAATAAGATAACAACAGATTTAGGACCAGGTTAAAAAGAGAACAACAGATTTAGGACCAGGTTAATAAGATAACAACAGATTTAGGACCAGGTTAATAAGAAAACAACAGATTTAGGACCAGGTTAATAAGAGAACAACAGATTTAGGACCAGGTTAATAAGAGAACAACAGATTTAGGACCAGGTTGATAAGAGAACAACAGATTTAGGACCAGGTTGATAAGAGAACAACAGATTTAGGACCAGGACCAAGAGAACAACAGATTTAGGACCAGGTTAATAAGAGAACAACAGATTTAGGACCAGGTTGATAAGAGAACAACAGATTTAGGACCAGGTTGATAAGAGAACAACAGATTTAGGACCAGGTTGATAAGAGAACACCAGATTTAGGACCAGGTTGATAAGAGAACAACAGATTTAGGACCAGGTTGATAAGAGAACAACAGATTTAGGACCAGGTTAATAAGAGAACAACAGATTTAGGACCAGGTTAATAAGAGAACAACAGATTTAGGACCAGGTTAATAAGAGAACAACAGATTTAGGACCAGGTTGATAAGAGAACAACAGATTTAGGACCAGGTTGATAAGAGAACAACAGATTTAGGACCAGGTTGATAAGAGAACAACAGATTTAGGACCAGGTTGATAAGAGAACAACAGATTTAGGACCAGGTTGATAAGAGAACAACAGATTTAGGACCAGGACCAAGAGAACAACAGATTTAGGACCAGGTTAATAAGAGAACAACAGATTTAGGACCAGGTTGATAAGAGAACAACAGATTTAGGACCAGGTTGATAAGAGAACAACAGATTTAGGACCAGGTTGATAAGAGAACAACAGATTTAGGACCAGGTTGATAAGAGAACAACAGATTTAGGACCAGGTTGATAAGAGAACAACAGATTTAGGACCAGGTTAATAAGAGAACAACAGATTTAGGACCAGGACCAAGAGAACAACAGATTTAGGACCAGGACCAAGAGAACAACAGATTTAGGACCAGGTTAATAAGAGAACAACAGATTTAGGACCAGGTTGATAAGAGAACAACAGATTTAGGACCAGGTTGATAAGAGAACAACAGATTTAGGACCAGGTTGATAAGAGAACAACAGATTTAGGACCAGGACCAAGAGAACAACAGATTTAGGACCAGGTTAATAAGAGAACAACAGATTTAGGACCAGGTTGATAAGAGAACAACAGATTTAGGACCAGGTTGATAAGAGAACAACAGATTTAGGACCAGGTTGATAAGAGAACAACAGATTTAGGACCAGGTTGATAAGAGAACAACAGATTTAGGACCAGGTTGATAAGAGAACAACAGATTTAGGACCAGGTTAATAAGAGAACAACAGATTTAGGACCAGGACCAAGAGAACAACAGATTTAGGACCAGGACCAAGAGAACAACAGATTTAGGACCAGGTTAATAAGAGAACAACAGATTTAGGACCAGGTTGATAAGAGAACAACAGATTTAGGACCAGGTTGATAAGAGAACAACAGATTTAGGACCAGGTTGATAAGAGAACAACAGATTTAGGACCAGGTTGATAAGAGAACAACAGATTTAGGACCAGGTTGATAAGAGAACAACAGATTTAGGACCAGGACCAAGAGAACAACAGATTTAGGACCAGGTTAATAAGAGAACAACAGATTTAGGACCAGGTTGATAAGAGAACAAAAGATTTAGGACCAGGTTGATAAGAGAACAACAGATTTAGGACCAGGTTGATAAGAGAACAACAGATTTAGGACCAGGTTGATAAGAGAACAACAGATTTAGGACCAGGTTGATAAGAGAACAACAGATTTAGGACCAGGTTGATAAGAGAACAACAGATTTAGGACCAGGTTGATAAGAGAACAACAGATTTAGGACCAGGACCAAGAGAACAACAGATTTAGGACCAGGTTAATAAGAGAACAACAGATTTAGGACCAGGTTGATAAGAGAACAACAGATTTAGGACCAGGTTGATAAGAGAACAACAGATTTAGGACCAGGTTGATAAGAGAACAACAGATTTAGGACCAGGTTGATAAGAGAACAACAGATTTAGGACCAGGTTGATAAGAGAACAACAGATTTAGGACCAGGTTAATAAGAGAACAACAGATTTAGGACCA